>NC_134312.1:48587194-48887194 GCF_964195595.1 Calonectris borealis
AAACTTGGAAAAAAGTTACAGAAAGTAATTATAATGTAAAATCTCAAGAGCTGCTGATCTTACTTTATACCAATGTCATGAAAAACAAAAGCTCAGGCTTTCTTAGAGAACAAATATAAACACATTTCAAATCTAAAGGTTAAAGAGCTTAGCAAGGTTGTAAGGAGCTAAACATAACCTTTAGAATGTAAACATACACTGAATCATAACAAGCTCAGTCCATTTTGAGTTAGAACACAGTACAGTAACTTGATACTTGATTTAATTTTTAAGTGTCTGCTTTAAAAATATGCTTATTTCCACAAAACTGTTCAAAATGTCATGCTAATGATGGTCATCCAAAAAAGCAACCTCTACAGCCATCTAGTCATCTAAACCCAGACTCTACAACTGCTTATCAAAGTTACTTTCAGCTGTCTTCCTCTTCTGATCATCAGAGGCTGATTTTACTTAAGTTTTTTTTTCTCCTGAGAAGCTATCTGTTCCTGGTTTTGGAAGGCAGCATAAATATATCTCACCATACTGCTCAGTTTACAAGGGCGCAACATGTAACACAAATATCATGACACATTTATTTAAAAAAACTTGAAGCAAGGCAGGAAATCATCCTGGTATCATACAGTATGCTTTCCATAATGTATATTTCAGGGTTTCTAATAGGTCGCGTTATTTATTTATTCTTTTTATGTTTCTTAAGAAAGTGGGGAAATTCAAAATCATAAAGAACTATGTAATTTTGCATGAATATGAGAGATACTTAAATTCAGCTAGCTCTATCATGGGCTGAACCACAGACTTAATACTATGGCACCAGGTGAGACAAAGGAACACAGAAAATTAAAAGGTAAAACTCTTACTTGACTAACAAATTTAGAGGACAGAAACTAAGCTATAATTTAAAAACATTAAATTATGGATGCTTAGATGTTAAAGCAATCATTCTACTAATAGTTAGAAAAGATAAATATGAAAGTAACACAACCAACTATGTACTTTCATATATACAGCAAGAGAAGTTTCCTTTATGCATTGTCTATTAAGCTAACTTTGTAGTGGAATGAATCAACCTGTCCCATAATTTTCAAACATAACTAATACATATTCTGGTATTCGCAAACTATGAAAGACTAAATAATTATCTGGTCACTAGCATATTTAGCAACTGGTAATTTCTATGTGTGTAATTTCTCACAGACTGTACCTGCTGAAGGGCCAGTATACTGTTTCTGTCTACATCAAGTTGGGCCATTTTCATTTTCTCTTTCAAGTTAAACAACATTTGCTGATACTCTAGGAGTTCATCATCTTTTGAAGCTAAGATTTTCTGAAAACAAGATAAAACACCATCAGAACACTTGAAATAATTCCTAAAAATAATAAAAAGTATTAAAAATACCTTCCATTCTTCAACTTTTGCATTTACAGCTGCCATGAGTGGATCGTCTTCTTCATTCTTTGCTTTCAGCTGGTCTGAAAGCTCCTGAACCTAGAAATGCCATTTGGATGAGTATCACATCACAAAAATGTTTTGCTTAACCAATATATATGTACAAACACACTACATCAAGGACGTACAATTTAACAGAGTAGCATTACAGCAGCAAGGGAAGGTCATGACTCTTAAGAACAGAGTATGACTAACATTTTGTACAAAAAAAGTTTGTGATCTGCAGTCAAGTTTTAAAATTTGCACAAAATGTAAAGATCACACTACTTTTAGAGAGTGTTATTTCAGTAGAGCATATGTTTTTAACTGGATATGTTGAATATTTTTTAATTTAAGCTAACATATGAAAATACAGGATAAACCTAAAAAAATTACATTCAATAATATGAGTCAGTTCTTACTTGAAATTTGTACTGTTCTTTCTCTTTTCTTAACTGGTCCATAACAATATCAGATTGTTGCACAATTAGTTTCATTCTGTTATATTCATCAGTCATCTTCTCCATTTCTTGCACTGATTCCTCAAGATTCTTCCTCATTTCTTGGTTTTGAATGTCTAACTTCTCATTAGCTTCAGTCAAATTCTGCAAAATTAAGAAAAAAGCTGCTTTTAAAATTCTTAATACCCGAATAAGCACAAATTGATAGCTACCTTAAACGTAAGACTTGAAAGTCTTACATGAAATTAGCACAGAAGATAGTATTTCAGCTCTAGATCAATTTCAACAAATCCTAACAGCAAATAAAAGGCGTATCTCCCATTGCCAGTAACTTCATTACCTCTGCCAGATTCACAGATGCAGAGTATATGCATCACAGAATCCAAATGCTTTATGAATCCCCTTACTCCACATGACTTGATCTGTAAATTGACAAAGCTTTGTGAAAACACTATTGTCAGTCTAATAAATACTCAATAGCATGTATAAATTTTACCTGTATTTCATCCAAATACTGGACAAGCTCAAAGTTCTTTTTGGACAACTGTGATCTGTAATCAGAATCCTCTCCTCTTCGTAATAGAAATGTTTCTTTTTGAGAATCTATTTGCCTCTGATAGTCAACTACATCCTGACGCAATTGTTCATTCTGCACAGAAAGCAATCCAAACTTAAATCTATTTTGAAGAGTTGAAGACAAGTTGTTGCTTTTCTAGCAAGCTAACACAAAGAGCTAAGACAGTCAAAACCCATCCAAATTCCTACAATCTGCTTTTAAAAAACTTAGAAGCCTCACCTTTTTCTTTATGTGTTTTTTCTTCAGATTAAAAAGGAGAGAACAAGACCAAGAGGACAAAGCATGAAAAATATTAGAAATTATCTTTGCTTTAGGAAGACTAAATAGGAATCAACATAGAGACAAAATAAAACAGAGTTTTCTATACACCTGTGCATGTATGTACACACAGACGTAAAAAGGGCATTTTGAGGAATGATTCTCAAGGTTCCCTCCCCCCACGACATTAATTTTACTTTTGCTGTCTGTTTTATTCTCTCAGAGGCCAAGATTACAGGTATTAAATGCTATAAAACATGCATTTTTTCTAAAAACAACTAGAAAAATGTTTAAAGAGAATGATTAAAAAAAAATTCTAGTAACAAAGAATGTTAACTCTATCTTTGCATTTATTGTTATATTAACTTTTGACTTTTTATAATTTTATTTTAACCAATCTGACAATCTTGGCAAATGCAGCAAGCACATACCAAATCCTGCCTAATACCTACCAAATCTATTTGACAATAGCATTTAAGAAAAATACTAAAAATTCAAAACACAAAATCCAGACAAAATTAATGCACAGTAGGACTATGTAAATTCACATGTAGACACCTCCTGACCTCAATTAACTAAGTTTCATTTGAGCAAACGTACTATATATTTGCTAAACATGATTAAAATTCTATATTCTCTTTGTACCAGTAACCAGGAAATGTTTTAAAACGGAATTAAACGTCATGCCACACCAAAGATTATAAAAACAGAAAGCTAATAATATATATATAAATAAAGTTAAAAATACAGTAAATCAGCAGTAATTCTTTACTAACCTCTCTCCTTAATTTGATGTTTTCATTTTCAGCATCTTCATTTCGAAGAGCAAGCTAAAACAAGATGGAAAACCTTTATATGTAGCACTAACACCACAAACTATGAAAACAAAGAACTCCAGAAACAAAACAGAAAACGAATGCACAGTGGTCCTATTTCATCAGTGTTTTTTTAATTTCAGAGGCTCTTTTCAGAACATCAACTTTTCAAAAGATGTGCCAGAACAGCTTTTAGAGATGGCAAGCTGAAGTCCTTCTTACCTGTTCATTCACTTTCTTCTCTTTTTCCAATTCTTTTTCTATATCTGTTAACTGTCTCTCTTTTTGTTCTAATTGTTTTTCCAGTTGGTGGATCTCATCACGCAAAAAACGAGTATCACGACCACCAGCAGATCTTTGCGCCATCTTAAGAGCATTAAAATAACATTATAAATATAGTACAATTCTTCAAAATAGAAAGAACTGAAAAAACAAAGCAGATGCTAAGACTAACGTTCTTAATGTTCAGGAAAAGCAACAGGAAAGGCTCACCAGCTTCTTTCAACAAAACCCAGAAATCTCTAAAAATAAATGGGATTTATTCAAGTATAAAAAAATTCATTGTACATACAGCTCTTTGCAAACCTGAGGCTGGTGAATATTCAAAAGCCAAGAGAAGTATTAACTAAAATGTAGGGCTATTACATCCCTTTACTAGATTAAAATACGAGTCTAAAAAACCTCATTTAAAAAACCCCATCAAACAGCACTCTATAAACTAACAAAATTTTAAAACATACCTCTAATTCATTTTGAAGTTTCATCACCTTTGTTTTAAATTGATTTTCTGTTAAAATAGAACAGATACAGTGAATTACCCAACAAGGTAAAAAGTAGCTAAAACAACAATGGTTAACCTTAGTCTTTAAATATTTGGCTTCACTGAAGCAATTGACTTCAGAGCAGCTGGCATTTTATTCAGTTCCTGGAACTTAAAAAACCCCTAAAAAATACATTTAACAAATAATTTAGGAACAGCATAAAAAGGCTTGCTTACCACATTTGGCTTGCTCTTCCCCAGCTTTTTCAACTTCTTCTAGTGCCAGCTCTACCTCTTGAGCTTTCATCTGGGAAAAAAAGTATAGTAAACAAAGAAAAAATATTTACTACTAACGTAAATCAAAAGATTTTTCCATAGACCTCATGTTTAAAATGATGAACACACTTACAAAAGAACATAGATTTTTCTCTTTTTAAACAAATGAAACCACTCCCATTTTTCCCCATGTCGACAACTAAGAAGTTCAGATTGTTCAAATATCTTCTTTAGTAATTTATTCTACAGGGCAAACTAAGCATTCAAAAGCATATTGCTGAGAATTAAGAACAGTAAAAAAGCCTCTCTAAAACCAATGTGCTAACCTATGCTGCTGTTATTTTTTGCTTTCAGTACATTTGTGAGTAAATACAAGAGTAGATTTATAGGATCACTTTTAGGATGGTGGTGTTTCTTCACTCATAGTGACATTTTTATTTACCCTAGAACATCAACCTACCACAAAAGCTTCTATTAAAGTTAAAATCATTAACAATAACTTAGAACATCTAACCAATTTTTGAGATGTTTGTTTGCATTTTCCACCTATAAAACTAAGGTTCCTTAACTATATAACTATGTTAGTCCTATTCACTTTACTTCCCACTGCTACATGCCCTAATCCCAACAGCTACAAGTAGATACTGTGGTGCAAGCACACATTTAGCATATAAATGCTCTTAGGAATAACCAGTGTGTTGAATGCAGGAAAAGGGGAAAAAAAAAGAGTAATGATGGTTTCATTTAAACAAAAAATAAACAAATGTATCTGCAGAATTGTAGAAAGTGAGGATTAATACAAACCTTCATTAGCGACTGAGTAATTTTAAAAAGGTGTATCAGTTGTTCCGGAGTTTCAGTTTTTAAGTCTTTCCCATCAACCTAAGGAAAGAGACAACAGTGTTTTTATACAAATATCAATGAAATCCACAAAATAAATCAGAGACAGTTTAGGGAAGAATGCATAACAAAACCCCTATGTTCTGTTTTCCCCTTGAGTACCTTGGACATGGTCTCCAGCAATCTGTCCGCTAGTTCCTCTTGACGAGGCAGAGCATCTGGATCAACTTTCATAAGCTTCTTCCAATCTAAAATGGGTGCCATATTGAATTTATAATTTTTCCTGGAACAAAAATTTAAATAACAATTATCAGACATTATCAGTGCCAATCAATTTTATGTCAAATGATTTAAAGGAGACTGGCCACTGAACCACACAAGATGATTCTAATAACTGTATTGATTTTGTAACACTGATTAACATTGTGTTCACATTTTGGTCTACTGCAAACAAGGAGACTATAGTAATTTTTCTTTAAGTTAAAAATTACATCATGCATACTCAATGAATTTGTGACACTAACTGTGAAGATCAGGACATATGTGAAAACTCTATTTTAACTTTAACATCCTTCTTTTCCTCCCCACCTCTCAATGTGGTATTTTTATGTTAATGAACAAACACAACTGGATGCCCTTTGAACCAGCCCTTGTAGGATAAACATCTCTTTACAGTCACAAAATCATTATTTCTCATATTTAAAACAAAACCAATACCTGCTTTAGTTTGATACTATGAGCATCCATTTCTTGACATTAATTTCTAAGACATTAAATTCTTGTATTAAATATCCTTTCTTTTGATTAGAATACTTGAATTGATAAAGGACGGTAAACAACCTGGAAACTGACAAAAATCTGATCAGAAAGTGGTGCAAAGTTTTGTTCTTCTGCTTACCTACTGATTGCTGTGGGCCGCAGTAACTTCTGATATACCTGAAAGTCAATGCAGTATCTGAAAAAGGCAGAAGGGATTGGAAGTCCTGGATTATTCTATTCTCTGGAGCTGCCTCTAGCCTTTATTATCAATATTTCGAAAATTAAATTCTGCCAAGTTTAAAACAGAACATTTTTTAACCTACTTATTGTCCTACATTATGAATATGGCATAAATGGTTAAGAAAATTAAGAAAGAAAACTAACTAGAATATTAAATTCATTATTATTCAAAAAACTAATGATACAGCAGGGATATACATTTTATAGAAAAAAAAATCAAGCTCAAGCAATAACTGCAACAATACTCTATGCTCAGCATGATATTTTGAAATCTGTTCCATCATGTACCCTGTTCATCATTCAGCAGTTTAAAGACTCAACAACTAAAACCTCGTTCCTTAATGAAAGGCTGAACTAGTATTACTTTCCCCAAAAATATGCCTAAGCAGTCTGAAAGAACAGCTGTAAGACTTTGAAATCCAGCTGTATGCTTAAGAGATGATAAAAATCAACTTTTCCTCATCTTTTCTGACTACGTGAACTGCTTGAGAGCTCCCCTATACTTACCATTTCTTCAGTGTTTGCTAAATGTTTTCGAAAACATGCATTCCATATAATCCATGACTCCGAAAGGATGACATCATATATACATTTTTGCTTTTCTGCTTTGTCATAGACAGCAAAGGAAAATACGAGAAAACCACATGCAGGCACATACTGATCTTGGCACTCCTGCTTCTTCAGTTAATTGAATACTACTTGATTTCATTAACATACTTGTTGAAGGGTTGTTTTTTTAAAATATATTAATTTTTTCTTAAACAATGAGACGTACGAATTATGGGTATGAAATACCTGACAATCAAAACTATTCTGAAAGCAACCTTACTACTGTCAATCTCTTCCTACTTTCCAGCTTTCAAATCTCTTTTTCTCTTAACTTAAAAAATAACGTCTTAAGAAAGTATCAGTCCTAAAATTTTATCCAACAGGAGAGATATCTGTACATAAAATAATCCAACTTGCGGGGAGACCAGCTATAGTAAGATGTGGGGGGCACAATCTAAGCATACAGTATCTTCCACAGTATGTACATACTTAAGGACAATAAGAGAGAACTTATTTAATTGAAGAGTTTTCTATCATAAAATTTAGCTGATCCCTTGCCCTCAACTAGAACCTGTGCTTTTAGTTGACAGATGATCTGTGTGGTGAGACACTGAGATCACGACTCTACAAAAAGTGTGAAATAGATGTGCATTTGACATTAGTTATCGCAAGATTTTCTTGACTTACTCAAGGAATCAAATATACATAAAATGGCCAGATGTTACAAAGTTCAGCAAGGGCAGATAGAAAAGGAGGTCTGGTGGGCATGCTTAAGTACCGTCAGAACAATAATGTCCTGTGCTGCCTACAGGAAACCACGTAAAAAGGCAGCTAAGCTACCATGCGGATACCTTATCATCACAGTGAAATTAAGTACCAGTAGGAATTGCTGTTCTTTTTCCATAAAGGTGTGTACTGCGCGTAGCACAGTGTCATGCATACTAGAGCAAGACTGAATACCAAGAAGCAGCACAGTCATTCAGGAGATGTGCTCTGCTAACTCTGTATTAGTTTACCAGGACTAACTCAGTTTAAGCTACTTCTGATTTTCAAATTACATTACCCAGACTAGCTCTTATCTACTAGCTCTACAGAGCACTCGATCTTAACTTCAAAGCCACGACCAAAATGGGATCTTGTGCAGGGTTCCTATTTTCTTCCCATTTGTATATCCCAGCCCCGGGAATGATAACCGTGACAGACCGCGATCCCTCCAGGATGCTGCCGAGAGACAATTTTGCCTCCATTTCATCTGACTCTGCCGAATTAGCGGATTGCCTTATTTTGCGTCCACCTTCATCGCGGGGCACAGCTGAGGCATCAGTCGAGAGCAGACACTGCCGGCTGTAACCTTCCCCGGGCACCGCGCTGCGACGATGCCTGCGCCCGGACACTTCTACCTGGGACCCGCGGCCCCCCCCCCGCCGCCGGCCCGGCTGCCCGCCGTCCGTCGCGCTCCCAGGGGAGCGCGGGCCGCCCCGGCCGGCGGCACCGCCGAGCGCAGCGATCTCGGCCTCCTTCCTCAGAGCAGCGCCGCGCCTGCCCGCGGCCGCCGGGCACCCCCCGCCCCTTGACCTCACCGCTCCCCGAGGACGGCGGTGGCGGCGGAGGCCGCTGCTAGGCGACGCCATCAAATTCTCCCGCCGGCTCCGCTCCCGGGGACTCGGACACTCGTGGGCGCGGGGAAAGTCAACGCTCCGGCCGGGCAGTCCCGGTACCGCACGGCCGCACAGGGGGGAGACGGGCGGGGCAGGGCGCGATCCCACTCGGGCGAACCGCTGCACCAGGGCAACGGCGCAGGGCCGCAACCCCACGCCGCTGGCGGCGGACTGCGTGTCCCAGCGTGCCGCGCGGCTCCTCTGGGACTACAGCTCCCGGCATGCTTCGGGGCCCGCCCTTCCGCGGGGGCGGTTTCCCGACAGCCTTTGCTGGCCGGAGGGGGGGTGGTGGGGGGGGGGTCGCTGCGCGCGTGTGCGGTGTCCGGTGACGGCGGAGCGAGCTGTGGGCGGTGGCGCCGGTAGCGGTGAGGCCGCTTTCTCGGGTACGGCGGGCAGCGGGCTGTTCCCCCGCAGATGGGATTTGGGGGACGGGAGGGTTGGGTCGGGCGTAGCTGCCGCCCGCGGTAGTTTCCCGCGGCGGCGGGTGGTCCTCTCTCCCCTGGCCGTGCCTGCCGGGCCTCATCTGTGAGCCCTCCGCGCCGCTGAGCGCCGGGCCGCGGTGCGGCCTCGGCCCCTGGCCACGCTTCCCGGCCGCTTGAGCGGGGCACGGGCCCGAGCCCCGGCCCGGCCCGCTTCCGTCCTCAGACTTCCTGGCGGCGGCCGCCGCTTGCCCGGCCCCCTCCGCCCCCCCCGCGCTGGCCGTAGGTTTCGTGTCTCGCCCCAGGGCTGTGGGCAACATGCTCTTTCCCGCATGACTGACTGACCGGCGGGCTGCAGCACTGCCCAGGTACGCGTGTGCTTTGTGTGTGAGTATGTAATAGTCGGGGCCCAGAAGATAGCTTGCAGAGCAGTACAGGGAAAGATCACGTCTATAAACTCCTCGGATCCATTGAGTACTGGTGGCCAGCGAGGAGGTCCAAGCGTTGGTAGAGATCTGATGGCCAAAAAAAGTTTGGGATCCTGTGTTTTAGCTAAATGGGTGCAAACACGTCTTTTCAAATAAAAAAGGAAAACCAGCAACCACTTGAGGCGTGTGTATATCTTTGTATTCATTCAACAGCTGTGGAGAGCTGAAGGTGATTTGGTTTTATTTCTTAATGGAAAGAGAAAGGTGATCATAATGTCATCTTTGGACTCTTGCCTTTTTCTGCATTATTCATTGTTTTCTTTTTTTTTGTTGCGATCTCTTGATTAGTGTTGATATTTAATGAAGGCTGACAAGATGCAAGGTGCTTGGCACTCCCTATAGTTATGTAACTTAGTCCAGTCATGGCATAACTCTTAATTCTTGATTGAAAGTAAAGACTTATACCTCAGCCAGGGATTGGCTAATTACAACTCTATATTGGGTAAGAAAAGCAAACTTTGTAGTTAGGGAAGGGAAAAAGACTGGATTATATTTCATGAATGGGACATGTTACTAAAAATAAAATTCATTACGGTTAAGTGTAAAACAATGATTTCTTAGCAGGAGGGACTTCTATAGGTGGAGCAGGTGATCCACAGAGAATAATGCTGCCTTTCTGCAAGATGAGCTTTCAGGAAATGGATGCTCCTGTGATATAGAAAATAAAATAATCCATTGATGTTAGGATGCTTGTGAATAGGAACTCTTTTTTTTTTTTTTTATCTTTTTCATTAGGTTAACAAGCTTTAATGTGCTTTATTTAATGTGCTTCAGCATTTTTTGAGTGTTGTTCTGGTACCGAATCAATAGAAAATACGCCATTACGTATACTGGTAGTGAAACCACATTTAGGTTATAATTCTGTAGTGCAGCTGTTAAAGAAGATTGATGGAGAACTAAAGGGGATTTTGAGGTGGGCATGAAAACTTCCAAAAGCAAAAAAAGAGTGAAAAGAATGGACGTATTAACCCCACACAAAATGAGAAAAGGTTTAAAATACAGAATGGCTTAAAGCAAGTGAATTTGTTTTTCTTTTCTTCTGCGTCACATCTAATCGCGTGACAAACTTTGTATAAGTGGATCTTCTTTTAATGGAAATACATGCTTGTAGTTCTGGAGCCAAAAAACATTTTAGCTACATAGTACACAGCTTGACCTACCCTGATAGAAGAGTTAGGCATCCATGTTAAACCACAGTTTTGATAACAGTATGCCATTTCAAAGACCTAATACAAAAATTGCAATATGAAAGACCTAATGGAACGTTATCAAAAATACCACAAGAAGTCATATATAGACCAAGCATACTAAATAAGGACATGCATAGCAGAGTCTAAAGGCTGTCTTTTCAGCTTATGCCACCCATGTAGCTTTTGTTCATTTATTCTTTGGAATTAACAAACATGCAGTTTCTGCCGTTGGATTTCTAGAACACTGAGAGTGTTGATTAGCGTTATTTTAGAGACACTATTTTTACATCAGTGTCTTATGAGGAAACAAATCACGTTTTATGTAGTTATTCTAAATATAAAAGGTAATATTTTGTTACTGTTTGAATGTAGCAAAAAAAAAAATACCAAACCCACAACACCCCCAGCCCCCCTAAAGTTTGAGTTTGAAGTGTGAGATCCTATTAATCATTTTAAGGTATAAAATAAATATAAAATACCTTAAAATACAAATCATACCTGTGTGGTTTGTATTTCAACTGGCTGTTGCACCAGTTGCATTGAACAAATTGAAGCTAAACCACCAGCTAAACCAGTATCCTCATCTCATCCATTTTTAAATTGTTTTATGTTTTGATCCTCGTTTGTACCAGAGTCCTAAAATGTCCCGAATGTTAGTTCAGCTGCTTGGTTGCCAGCAAGCTCTTCACAGTCTTCTCCCAGGGAAATCTTTCCTCTGGCCTGCAACACGTGTTCCGGCTCCATGTCAGAGCTGCCATTCCTCATCTAGTTGATCCTTCAGAACTGTATGAAGAGAAGGCTGGGGGCCATTGCCTTGCTGGGGAATGAAGAGTATTTCAGATTAGTCCCATTCCTCTTGATCCTGTAGTATTTGCAGAGGAAGGTTGCCACAATAAAACTTTTCTTGTTACATTTATTCTGCTCTAGGATCTCCGCAGGATGAAAGGGGAATCCAGGCATGTTTTGCATTCTTCTTCCTCCCGTCTTCCCAAAAAATGCTTGCCTTCTCCTATATGAGATTCAAGCCCAATCATTTAAATCTCAGCTGTGCATCTAAGTTGTTTCATACTGGAGTTGTACCTTGGAGTGACATTTTTAAGAGAAGATAAATTTAAAGGCTGTGTTGGAAAGAGGCAACAGAAACAAAATTATGATCTCTTTCTGTCATTGAACACTCGTATCAAGTCAGCAGAAAGAGTATTCAATTTAGCCAAAAATAAAAATACAGAAAGGGTAGCAAGTAGGCAAGACAAATTAGGATGTTAGCAGAGCCTCAGAAGCTGAATTAAAATGCGATTTTTAAGTGAATATACTACTGGGTTTGGCAACTCATTGTATATATCTCTGCTGATATTCATCAGTTCGGCCACCACCTCTTAGATGAATTTGTTGCTCACCTGTTCAAAAATAAATCTAGGAGTGGTTTTAACACTTCTTTGTTTTCTTCCACCTTTGGTAATTTGATGGTTTTCAGTGTGAACTGTAAATATGTTTTAAACAGTTCAGGACCTTCAGTGGTTATCAAAGTACATGTATCCAGAGTCAATGAGGTGCATGACTTCTTTGGCAGCTCCTTGGTGTATGTCTATCTCTTCACTGGCTTTAGAACTCCAAACAGGAGAGTGGGAAGCCCACATTTTATGATCAGGTACGTGCATAAATGCTCATTAGTTTGTTTTCGAAGCTTTTCAAGAAACTACCTGATCCATACGCAAATTGCCTGTTTTTTGATTCCAGCAGCCTAATTGATATAACACAAAATTAAGTTCCTTGAGATTTACATAGTAATTATGCTTCACATTACACACATGAAGCGCTATTTATCAAAGTGACTCTGTGGAGTTGCAAACTCTGTTCCTTCGCTGATGCTTACATTGTCATCTCCAGAGAACTGTTGCAGTTTGAATATGGTTGGAAATGTTAACATCTTGGTATGACTGAAAAGTGTCAGGTGTATTTTTAATATCTATGAATATTTAATAAAGTGTGAATTAAAATATTCTCCAAATATGTGATAATAAAAAAAAAAATCAATCTTTAGATCATAGTAGTTCATGTTCTATTATGGACAGTGAATAAGGTGAATTTTAAAAAAAGTTTTCTAACAGCTTGAACTGACTTTCAAAATATTGACTGTATCAAAAGCTGCAAATAACAGTAATATGTCAATTATGCTGAGTATTTTCAGGAGTAGTAAGAGCTTTCATACAAAAGCTGGAACAGGTTGAAACTTTGCAATTGGGACATCTGTTTGAGATGAATTTTAATGATCACGTTTGTTCCTGTTAGTTTCTGTGGAAATACTCAGCAGGATTAGGTGGATTGTACAAGATTTTTCCCATACAGAAGTGCCATGGTTTTCAAATTCTCTATTACTGCCACTACCCATGTCTTTTTTTGTGAAGAAGAAAAGTGACTTGCATAGAACATTTTCCTTAAAGTAGGCTTCATCAGAACAGAGGTTGTTATTAGTGCCCTTCAGGGTATACAAGAGGCAAGTGCCATTACCCAGTATAAGAAAAATTTTAAATGTATGTTTAAGTTTCTAAAGTTAGGTAATAAGATGTGTCTAAACACAAATATATTTGCTCCTGCAAGGGTCTGTTGTTGATGTAAGGTAGCAGATAGCATGTTTATTAGGTGATAGCTAATTATGGAGTGCTAAATAGCTGTTGCATATTTAGCGATTGCAGCTGTATTCCTTTCTAAATACATACTTCCTAATTTTTCCTAAATTCATATGGGCAGAAAATGGCTCCCACACTCCCAAATCTCCCAACTGAGGATACTCTTAGAACATCATTATGCATTTTTTATTTGTTGAATTTTTTGTGCAGACTACTATTATTTTGCAGTATGCAATGCTAAACTGTCTGTAGTGTCATGGATTTGGTAGTGATTGTAAAGAACTATTTTGTTTTCCTACTTTTAGAAAAGAGTTTTGGGGTTGTTTTTTTGGTGTTTTTTGTTGCTGTTGTTATGTCTTACTCTTGTCTGTAATTCTTGAAGAAGACGACTGGATGAACTCGTAGAGGGTTCTCAACAAGTTGGAAGAGGAAAACTACATACCTTACAAGCCAAACCTGCTTGAGAGCTCTGGTTCTTGTCTGTCCTTTCCACTTAATGTCTCTGTACACGCATGAAAACAGTACAGTGCAAAATGCAGATTTCTGTGCCAAACAGCTTAAGAAAATTAGACTAACAATCAGGTGTTTTGCACAGCTTGGGTGTTCTGTTTTCCACAATCGTGCGGTTTCTGTCTTGCAAGGCTTATCTTGCTGCTTATTGTTTTCAGCTGTATATTCTTCATGACATGTTCAGATATTGTTGTAAATTAAAACATCCAACAGAGATCTTGGTAATAAAGTATGTGTCTGTCCTGATTTCATCCAGTCAAATGGGGGCTCTGTGGCAGTTCCGTAGACCACAAACTGGCAGTCATACAGCCCAAGGGGTCGTTAAGGTATCTGATGGGCAGTCTTACAAGCTGTGAAAGTAGCGGGTAGGTGGGATGAAAAAATAACTTGAGGGACAGTCAGTCTGTTTACATGTGTTGGAGCAGTCAGTGATGATTTTCCATCACAGCAAGCCTGTATTAACAAACAAGTTGTTAGGCAGCGTGTTTTACAGGTATTTATCAATACACCCATCACCAGGAGTGGTGAAGTACTGGCACTTGCAAGCCCATACTTGGGTTGATAGCAAATTTCAACATGTCTGTTGGGCAAGAACGGGAATATATCCACTCACCATGACTCACTTGAGGAGCCCAATCATACCAAGGCTTCAGCAGCCTCTAGCACATCTGTGATCTATGAGGTTCTCAGGCTTGCGTACTCCTTATATGGCTTCTTACTTTCCAACATCAAACTGATAACAGATTAGTTGGCGTGAAAAGACTGTTGGCTGCCAAATAGCAATTGCTGTTTTCCACTGAGATTAATGGCAAACATACTTTTGTCTGGCTTATCAAATACAGATGAGCTTTTATAAGCCTCCCTCTGTTCTAGTCTTGCATTCTCAATACGTTGGTGATCATTCCAGGTTTGAAACTTGGAGATTGGTAGTGGAGCCAGCTGTAGTAGCAGTTAGGAAGTAGTAGTTCTGATGGTAAGCCTTCCTCAAAATCTGCCTTGTTATGCTAACATAAAGGACTGCAACAGTATCTTTTCCATATTTATGCTTTAATTCAGCAAGTAGTCAGACCAGGTGGAAAAAGTAATTTTCCTAATTTTATGTATCTTTACAGTATATTTCAGGGAAATAAGGCCTTAGAATGCCAGAATGCAAGTTAGAAGTAGTAAAGTATCTGTGCTACAGTTTTATGTGCTCTATGGATTGTACGTGGCCTTGCATTTCCCGTTTTTCTCTTTGTGCTTGCCCTGGAAACAGATTGCTGGAAAATGGGGGCTCTTCCGGATTTCTATTATGCCTGTCTGTTGCCAAGACCTACTAGTGCTTTTGCACAGCAAAAATTTGAGAGGGATATAGTGTGATGCATTTGAGGTTACCACAGTTCAAGCAGCATGTTATGTGACTTTCTCCTAAAACCAGAACAATGCATTTTGTTGCATATGTTCATTCCTTACAGTAAACTTAGTAAGCTGTTCAGAATTGCCTGGAGTGTCTATGGCTCAAATACTTGTCTTGAAAGACCAAATTAGAGCCTTGTATTTGCAATCATACCTGTGATTGAAATGTGCATGTAAAAGAGAGGGCGAATTGCAAATTAAAAAATTGTGATGTAAAGGTGAATTTTTTCTGGAGTTCTCAAACAGGTTTCTCTGATGGTGGGCTAGCCACTTAAACCTGACTTTGGATGTAGCTAAAATCTTAATTTCTTTATGCCTAAGAGTTCCCTTTCATTCAGATAAAAACAGTGTTTTCCCTACAGTCGGCATGTAGGTAAATGTAGCTCTGTCAGGGAACAGCATGGTCAGTAGTGGCATAAAATTAGAGTTCCGGGTGGAAGAAATACTAGAAATTCAGAGCAAAAAGAAAGGCTTGTAAAAACATCAGAACTGCCTAGGAATAAGGGATGAGTAAAGTAGCTGTCTTGACATATATTCTGTGTAGGGAAAAGAAAAGTAAAAACCTACAAAAAGTAGTTGGGGAGCTAGCAATTAAGGTTGGTTAAGCTTTTCCTTTTGATAGGAAGCTATACTTAGGAATCTATCCTTTTTTTTTTTCCTAGTTGCGTAGCAGTAGGTGTTTCTGAAATAGGGTTGTTAAAGAATTACCTTAGAGTTACTCTTTGATACGCAAAGCAGTATCCGGAAGGGCTTGCTGCTTTAACCAATGTGGTGAACTTATATTGTTAATAAAGAAGTCCCAAGTCACCAAAAACCTACTCACCTTGCGCGGCTTTTTCTTAAAGGGTGAATTTAAATAAACTTTGCAGTTGGTTTTGTGTGGCAATATTATTTTGTCCCATTAATTTTTGGAACACGGTGTCTAAAAAAAGTAGGCTTTTATATTGGAAAATCATTACATGTTGTAGGTCCTTTTCAGATGTTACTGCTTTACAGTAGAACCAGTGAACTTCAAGAAGCAGAAAGTGCACGGTTCTGAAGCTGTTGCAAACAAGGAATTTCAAACTCTGTTTCTAGCAGGGTGAGAAACAGCAGTTTCTTCTCCTCCGCATTCTTTGGGGGGAGAACTAAACAAATTTGGTGAGTTGAAGTTCAAAAGTGGGCTGTGTTTTCATGTATCCCTGCAGTATGCTTTGTTTTATTTTTTTAATAAGATTTCTCTGGCTGCCAAGAAAACCATAAATATGTTCAGACTTAATCTTGGCTTGGTGTTTTAAAGTACTCTGATCCAGCCTGGCAAAAACATGTAGCAGCATCCTTTAACATTTAACATTTTTTTTTCCTTTTTTCTATTACAAAGGTGGTGACAGCTTTGAAAAAAGGCTTTTTCTTGGTTGAAGTAACACCAATAGCAAGTGCTCCAAGTACTACAAAAGGAAAAAAAAAAACTTCACTGCCATTATGTGAGTAACACCGAATGGATTGGTTTGATTCCTTTTAAATGATCTTTGTCCTGGTTTTTAGTTTAAGTGCACCTGCATCTTGTTGCACATGTATTCCTTCCTGTACCACTGCTCTTTTAGCACTAGTTGTGATAATGGTTGTCGTGCTTTCAGGCCCAGGCTGTAAACCACAAATGAGATATCTCTGTGGCCTGTTTTTAGAGCATAGTGTACTTAAACCTGAACACAATTAAAAAAACCCAACAAACCAAAGCAAAAAAAATCACCAGCATTTCAGGGCTTAGGACAATAAAACAGACTATAGCTTCCAAATAACTCATCAGCTTTAATGTGTGAACCCTGATAGACATAAGGCTAGTGTTCTTACATATTTATGGATCCACATTATCCGGCTAATCTTAGCTGTTCTGTGTCCTTACAGATGTTACCCTTCTCTAGTTTTGGGGAAAATGCTATATAGTTGTGTTCAATCATCTCTCCTTTTTCTCAAAACTAAGTCAGTGTTCAACACTCTGTAGCTTTTCAATATCTTTGGTCCCAACAGTTAGCAGTAATCCATACTGTGTCAACCAGGGGTCACAAAGAATGCCTTTGACCTGTAGTTACCTTCTTATTCTTCCAAGGCAGAAGAGTGTTTTCAAACAACCCAATACATAGTAATTTCACCTTTTGATCACGTCACCCACATATTATTTTTTAAATAATCATAAAACTGCTGTTTAATAATTTCTAGCGCTTAGGAAGTTTATGCAAGATGAGAGAAAATAATATAAGATAGAGTTCATTTGTAGTGTCTTTTTTTGCACGCTATTTTTGTTTAGACAGGGCTCTCATGAACATTCAGTGACATCAGAGCAATGGGCAGAGTTGAGAAAAAATGACCTTTTCATGAACTTCTGTGAAAAATGCAAATGAGCAAAGTGTGAGCTTCAATGGTAAGTTTAACTTTTTATTATTACTGATGTCCTCCTTTACCTCTTCTCGAACACCTGTATTTATGAAGTTCTTCAAGTTTCCTGTTTGTTCTTCAGAATGTATGAAATTTGTTTTTTAATTGCTTTTGAAATATTTTGAGAAACACCTTTAAACCTAAAAAACATGAAGAATTAACACACTGTCTGCCTTTTTGATAACTTAGTATTCTGTCTCTGTATGCTAAATTACTCAGGGTTCTAGAGAACTTAATTTTCATACTTCTCCAGTTTGCAGCATTCACTTGAACTGCATAGCTGTCTGCTAAAAACATCACAATTTATCATCAATCTTCTTTTTTTAGTTGTCGTGGTTTAACCCCAGCCAGCAACTAATCACCACACAGCCGCTCGCTCTCTCCCCCCGCCGGGTGGGATGGGGGAGAGAATCAGAAGGGTAAAAGTGAGAAAACTCGTGAGTTGAGATAAAGACAGTTTAATAGGTAAAGCAAAAGCTGCACGCACAAGCAAAGCAAAACAAGGAATTCATTCACCACTTCCCATCGGCAGGCAGGTGTTCAGCCACCTCCAGGAAAGCAGGGCTCCATCATGCGTAATGGTTACTTGGGAAGACAAACGCCATCACTCCGAATGCCCCCTTCTTCTTCCCCCAGCCTTACATGCTGAGCATGACGTCATATGGTATGGAATACCCCATTGGCCAGTTTGGGTCAGCTGTCCTGGCTGTGCTCCCTACCAGCTTCTTGTCACCTGGCAGAGCATGGCAAGCTGAGTGCTTGACTTAGTGTAAGCACTGCTTAGCAACAACTAAAACATCAGTGTGTTATCAACATTATTGTCATACTAAATCCAATACACAGCACTATACCAGCTGCTAGGAAGAAAATTAACTGTGTCCCAGCCAAAACCAGGACATTAGTAGAACATGAAATGTAGCAGTGTATCCAGCTTGTGTGAGGGCTTTTTAGGGGTGAGACTTTTTAATGAGAGTATTTCTTTTAAACACTAAATTGTGTAAGATGGATGAGACTTGAGGAAAGCTTTCTATCTTACTGATTTTTAGATATATAGTGTCATTAACTTCTAAAATATTGGATGTCTTAATTTGACTCTATTTATCAAGTTTAGTTTTTAATCAGTAAAACTACTCATGTTTCTGTCCATATATTTCAGCTTTTGTCCATGAAAACCCTTAGAGAAGATGGCTGATGTAAGCCTGAAGGAAGCAGCACTAATAGTTGGTGTGGTGGCAGCCTGCTACTGGAACAGTCTCTTTTGTGGCTTTGTTTTTGATGATGTTTCAGCAATTTTGGACAATAAAGATTTGCATCCTTCTACTCCGTTAAAAAATCTGTTTCAGAATGACTTCTGGGGCACTCCAATGTCTGAGGTAAGCTGTTTGTGAAACACTTGGAGGCAGTTAGGAAATGGAAAAAAAACCTTGCGGAGAGTTTTTATACTTTTTTTCCCTAATGTGGTTTTAAACAGAATAGTTTGTTTCCAATGGAATTTAGTGGTGCTAGTGTTTTGTACTATAAGATCAAGAACGGATGTTGCTTGTATTCTTTCCCTTTGTTCAATAAAAGAACTTGTAAGAAAATGAAGTCATATATCATGCTTCAAGATGCTGTGTGTTATCTAATTCCAATATCGAAATTGGACAACTCTGACCATTTTCCCTTCTCCTGCTGCAAAAGCTAGACATTGACATACAAGAGTATTTATTTCTAATTGCAGTCTGGAAGGAAAGGTAACACTCTTAAACAACAAAGCTAGGAGTTAAAGAATGAGTATTGAATCCATTAAGTTTATTTTAGTAGGTATGTTCATGTGAATTCAGAGTTTTTGGTTTGTAGCCCATGTAGAGTGGCTATGTTTTTATCTGAAAAGCTGCGTTGGCATTAAAGTTGTTGATAAACGTCATTAAATGGCAATGGCTAAAGGATTTACATGTAGTTTAGAAAGTTACACATGGTGCCATTGCTGAGCGAATGAATAAAAATTCTCTGACAGTCATAGGTTTTTTGCCTACCAAGGCATTCTGCCTTGTGATCTTCTCCTTCCTTATGTTCATAACATACAGGATTAGTTCCTAGTGAGATACTAATTGCTAGCTCTGCAAATAGACTTTGATACATAATTTTCATATAACCTTGTAATGAAAGCTTCCAGACTCTTTTTCAGATGCCATCTAGTCCTGTAGCCATTGAGAGTAAGTGGGTTCTTAAACTCCTCCCAGTAAAATTTCAAGTAATACTTTTCAACATATTTTTACTCCAAAAAAACCCTAACTATGTGGAGTGGGAGAAAGCCATCTCATTGAGTGTTGATTTTGCACTTAAAACCAAGTGAAAGTCAGGTTAATTTTAACTAAATGAAGTCAGATTAATTTGATCGTTCATGGCTTTCAAAATATTTTTTCCTGTCTTGCGTTTTTGTCTGTCTGTATGTGCAATTTGGTTCCCTGTCCCTGCCCCCCAGTTTTTTCTTACATTTTCTTCCTTTGTTTTACGGACATACTCAGCAATATATCAACGGGCTGTGGGTTGACAAATGCATTTTGGAACAGGAAGATGGTGTTAAGTGTAGTTTTTAAAAGGGTTTATGGATGGAGTAACTGGCAACATAGACATATTGACTGGTGGACATACTGAAAATATGTAGATAATACATTTAACTGAGCGCACCAAATTTTTATTTTGTAAAATACTGATCTAAAACATGAAATGCCAGAATTATCAAAATACTTGAATAATACATTAAAACTATGTGGAAGTAGGAAAAATAGTCAGAATTAACTTCTCTGTTTAACATTTTAATTTTAAATTGAGTTTTCATTTAATGCACTAGATGATTTTTTTTTTAAAGTATTACTGATTTTCAGGTCTTTATTTTGAAGGTAGATGCCTGAGAATAGAGGGGGGAATCATGTATGCGTAGATTTTTAGAAAGATATTTTGGAGTAAAAGTTCCTTTATAAGCTGGTGGTGACTGATTGATTTATTTATTTTCTTTTAGGAGAGGAGTCATAAATCTTATCGTCCCCTTACAGTTCTTACGTTTCGCTTAAACTACTTGTTCAGCGAGTTAAATGCAGTTTCTTACCACTTCCTAAATCTGGTCTTTCATGTGGTGGTTTGTGTAGTTTTCCTCAAGGTCTGTAAGCTTTTTCTGGACAACAGGAGCAGCGTAGTTGCATCCTTGCTCTTTGCAGTGCACCCAATACATACTGAAGCGGTAGGTATAGCTGTGATGTGCTTAATTTGTTCAAGCTGTATTAATTGACCTTAAATTTCGTGGGGTTTATATCTGTTTATATATTGTAACTCCAACAAGTGTGTGATTTTACCAGTACTTACTCTGCCCTTTGCAATGAGTGGTGGAGGTGACAAATTCTAATGCTCACAATTGTTTGGTGTCCCATGCAGCTACTGAAAAATAATTAAAGAAACATTAATTTAGTTACTAAATAACTTAGGTCTCCGCTATGAACATTGGCTTTTATGATGATGGCTACTTTAACTTACATAGGCATTTGTGTTCTGTGATGATTCATCCAGTATCATATTTTGCAGATACTATGAATACCTTTGAATTCATTTCCAGGATTGCTAAGCACTCCCCTCTAGCTAATCACCAAGTCCTTTCTGTCCACTTTCTTTTATATCAATATATCTATCTCAGCAGGGCTTTTTCTGGGGTTGTTGTTGCTATGCTACATCCAGCTTAGGGCCATTCTGTTTGAACCTTCCGTTTTTGAACATATCCGATATAAGAAAGAGGAAATACCTTTCTTGCCTCTCATATTTACCTTTCCTTTGATTCTGAAGGAGTTTTTCACTGCTGTGAAAAGCATTATTTATACAAGCTGTCTGATTATATACTTTTTAATGGTCAACCAGGCTTGTAGTGTTGTGGAGTAAATGGAGTCTTGTGATTGCCATTCATTAGATTTGTTTCCATCAGAAACACTGATAAAGCAGATCTGTGGAATTCTCTGCAGTTCTTTCTTACCACTTAGATTGGCTTTCCTAGATTCCAATTCACACATGTTGCAAAGCCCATTCTCAGTCTCCTTTTTCTTACAGTATTAGCTGATTTTCAGAAAACTAAAAATGTTCAAAGCTTTTGTTTCTTTGGAGGTGTTATCCCACTTCCATTTTTGCTTTTTTTTTTTAATGTGTTTTTTTGGGGGGGAGAGGGAGATGTCTTTTGATCTTAAGAAAATGAGAAGGGTTTGCTCTTACCGTATGTTGTATTTTTTTGGTCCTGATTTGTTTGGGTAAAGAGTTAGCATCTCTCTCTCTTGTTCTCTAAAGACACAAATCCCTGTCAGTAGCAATTCAGTAGCCTGCATCTGTGTATTTTCAGCAAATCTTTATAGGAATTAAGTTCATGGGCTTTACAATTGGCTGCTATTTGAGCTACTGACATGTCCTTGCTAGAAGTTGTTAGTGGCATGTTTAAAAATGCAAAAGTTAAACATCTAAAAATTTTTGCTTGCTTTTGTGCTTGAAAGCACAAACCCCCATAAAATCTTGGGTAATAAATAATTTGTTAATTTCATTTGGTTTTCTTTGAAAAAAAAAAGGTTTAAATTTCAAAGTTTGGCTTTTCCTCTTTGTAGTAAATGTGATAGCATCTTTACAGGAGCATTACCAAGTTGCTGGTGACTTACATTAGTGGTTCATGGCTTAGATCATCCTATGTAATTTTATCACTTCCATTCCAAATATGATGATTCTTTATCATGCTTGAGCTGTCAGATTCTGTATGAGATAACAGTAACACAGTTGCTTTTAGTACTATGCAACAGAGTTAACAAAAAGTATCATACAAATCCTACAAAACATTGTGTAATGAAAGCTTATTGTGTAAGGCAATGTGTTACAAAGTTATGAAGTACAGTTATGAAACAATTTGGTCATAAGTGTGTAGTTCCTGATATTAGCCACATGGGGGCACTTTAAGATTATGTGATTGGTAGAACTTGGTGCTGTACTTAAAACACTTGGAGACTCTGAGATTTAAGTGCAATTGTAATTGAATTCCCCTGCTGTTGTAATTAGGTACTCAGTGAAGAATCAGTTAAAGGTTTTCTTCCTCCTCCCACCACCTTTTCCAATTTAAGTTTTTTGCTTTTGAGAAACAGTGCATTTTATCCTTTCAAGTGTTTGTGTTGAGAATTCTGCCTAACGTGCAACCAAGAAAGGATTCTTAGAGTTCGCAGTTGAGACTTGTGCACATGTATAAAAGGCAAAACAACTGGAAGTTTCCGTACATGGGAAAGAGGAGGTAATAATGAGCTGTATTTTAGAACTGGGGACTTGGGTGCCGACTGACTTAATTCAGACTTCAGTGAAAACTCCAAAACAGGTCTCATTCCCAGTTTTTAAATCATTTGATGGTACCTTGTGTATCTTTTATAATTGAAATTTATATGATTTGAATTCCTTCAAATTAGTCTCCTACTTACTACTGCCCTGCACAAGAGTTTGAAACGGCAGATGCAATACATAAACATTTCAAACCTTCACCTGTCTTATGATAAATGGATTTTTCCTGAAAAAGTTAGCAGAGCAGGATAAATAGAAAATAATTTTCTGCTTGACTTCAGAGAAAAGCTGGGCTCTTGCGGTGGTAATATATCATTTTCCGAGGAAGAATTTTTGAGGAAATGGATTGAATAACAGCATCAGTTTCATTTGTCCTTGTCTTTAGAGTTCTAGTTCAGTCTTTCTAGCTACTTTGCTACTGTTCTGGCCAGAGGCATATTGACTACCTTTACAGCTATGCGATGTCAACTAACCTTGTGAATGCTGGAATTTTTTCTCATAAGTGACCGTTGTATCCAGAAATAGAATCTCTCTTTTGTTAGCAGGGGACTGGCACACCAGCACATTTGCTTTACTAATGATCTCTTTCAACTGATCTACAGATGAAGTTCTCTTTAATTTCTGTCTTAATGCTGGACAATTTTGAGATCCAGACCAGGAATCCTTGAAATGTCTTAAGACATTTTGGAAACAAACACCTGTATAGTATCCAAAACATTAACGCAAGCTCTGATGTCTGATCAGTTGTGAAACATGCCTTGTCTGTGCATGATTCAGTGAGTTTGGTAAATGTACGCTACTCCCAACAGAGCCACCAGAGCATGATTTCAAATTCAGATTTGAATACATTTCTTTAAACTGTGACCTTGGATATTGAGTTACTTTCTCTTTTTATGCTGTGCTGGATCAATCATGCTTGACCAAGAATGTACCTAGCAATAAAAACTTCTAGCTGGGTCCGGATGGCTGAAAGTCAGTTTTCAGCCGGGTCCTGCACTTGGGCCACAACAACCTCAGGCAACGCTACAGGCTTGGGGAAGAGTGGCTGGAAAGCTGCCCGGAGGAAAAGGACCTGGGGGTGCTGGTTGACAGCCGGCCGAATATGAGCCGGCAGTGTGCCCAGGTGGCCAAGAAGGCCAACGGCATCTTGGCCTGTATCAGAAATAGTGTGGCCAGCAGGAGCAGGGAGGTGATCGTGCCCCTGTACTCGGCACCGGTGAGGCCGGACCTCGAATATTGTGTTTGGTTTTGGGCCCCTCACGACAAGAAGGACATTGAGGTGCTGGAGCGTGTCCAGAGGAGGGCAACGAAGCTGGTAAAGGGTGTGGAGCACAAGTCTTATGAGGAGCGGCTGGGGGAACTGGGACTGTTTAGTCTGGAGAAGAGGAGGCTGAGGGGAGACCTCATCGTGCTCTACAACTACCTGAAAGGAGGTTGTAGCGAGGTGGGGGTTGGTCTCTTCTCCCAAGTAACTAGCGATAGGACGAGAGGAAATGGCCTCAAGTTGTGCCAAGGGAGGTTTAGGCTGGACATTAGGAGAAATTTCTTTACTGACAGAGTCGTCAGGCCTTGGAACAGGCTGCCCAGGGAAGTGGTTGAGTCACCATCCCTGGAAGTATTTAAAAGACGTGTAGATGAGGCACTTAGGGACATGGTGTAGTGGGTATGATAGTGTTGGGTTGACGGTTGGACTCGATGATCTTAGAGGTCTTTTCCAACCTTAATGATTCTATGATTCTATAATTAAATGGTGAGCTATGAGGTTTCTTAGCTAAATATGACCGTCTACCTTGGGATAGCATGCCATTTTTCAGCCAGTTTACCTCCACAAATTTGGATGTAATCAGAGGCATGCTGTGGTCAGCACAGTGGCTACTGCAGTAACCATTAACATAATGACCTGTCTTTCATCTCTGGTTGTTGATTGCACCTTAGCGTTTTTTGAAAACCGCTCCTGAAATGGAAGTTAATGTCTGTTTCATTGGGGATTCTGAAACAACCTTCTGCCCTATGGATTTTAGCACTTCTCCAAATTTTCATAAAATCCATTCCTCTCTGTCTTGTTACCAAAGGGGGCACTACCTGCAATTTTAATATTGCCAACCAAATTATAATTCAGAAAATTGCCAGACCTGTAGTAAAGTCTGAGTCACTCTTTAACTCCTTTGCACAGAGCTTGCCATCAATTTATTTGTAACTCTTGACTGCTCACCTAAGAGCTGCCATAGCACCATTCAAGGGAATGCTTCTTTCAGATTCAGATGTGTTCAGTCAGTCAGAAACGGTATGAACAAAAATAACAATCATAGTTTCTATATGCCACTGTCTGCAGGACGTATATGTACAACAGTCCTTGTCAGGCTTTGCTTAAAGCTTCTATTGATGAAAGCTAGTTTCTTCCAAGTATTATGAAGAAAGCAGTTGTTATCGTGCCCAAATTCTACCTCAAATGCTATTTGTGGCTGTATTACTAAAGATAAAAGAAACTACAGCATTTCTCAGTTGTCTCGTTAATGGTGATACTTAGGGGCACATTAGCCACAGGTGGCCATCAGCCATCTGTATCATCCTGTTCTTGAATTCAGTACTGATTGAACTGAAAGCAGCCTTAGTCTTAGCCTTTTTTGCTTCATTTACAGATCTTGTTTGTGCATATTCTGATAGTATATCAGTCATCCACTATTTTAGTAGTAGAATAGTCACTAGAAGAATAATCTTGGGTTTTCTTCTTTTTCTTTTCAGGTAACTGGAGTTGTGGGCAGAGCAGAACTTTTATCATCTATCTTTTTTCTAGCTGCTTTTTTGTCATATACAAAATCTAAAGGGCCAGATAATACCATAGGTAAATGATCTACAAATGTATACATAACTTAATTTCTGTATCACTGATAGTAGAGCTGTTAAAATGGTAATATGGGTGTATTGGTTATTCAGCGTGTACAAAGAACCCTTCAGCCCCAAGTAATAGTACTTTCCATTATAAATTGCCTTTTTTTTTTTCAAGACTTAAGCTCTTTTTCAGTTATTTTGTAACACCTAGAGTAGGGGACTCCTGCACTGACTTCTATTAATGCAAGTAAGTGGAAGGATGTTGAGATGCCTCAGGCGGTCATAAGTAAGTTGCGACGTTTCAGTGGAGGTGTAGGAGGCTTGCCTCTTTTCCAAAGTCAAATTGACCTTGTGAAAATTCATAACTCCCTATAAAACATTCAACTTGAAAAAGTGTTCTCATTAGGAATTAGGAAAGATTGGGTTTTTTTATTTTCCTGTCATAGATTAGTCTTCTGCCTTTCATTTAGTTCTTTCAATTTAAGGGAGGCAGTTTTAAAACTGATACATGTATATTATTTTCTGTAGAGTAAAACTAATCTTTTTTTTAATAACAAATGGCATACTGAATAAGTTTATAGAACATAGCATGTTCAAACATGAAGAGCCAAAGTCTTCACTTTTTAGGTTAATTTACTTTATTAAATGTTTGGTTTTGTTGTAAGATGGAACATTTTCAATGTCTTCTTTCTTTGCAGCATGGACTCCAATTGCAGTGACTGTGTTTCTAGTAGCTGTTGCAACACTGTGTAAAGAACAAGGAATAACGGTGGTGGGGATATGCTGTGTGTATGAAGTATTTATTGCTCAAGGGGTAAGATGTTGAAAAATAAATTGGATTTCTTCTCAGGAATTCTGTAATGAGATTAAGTGCTTTGTAGTGTCATATTTCAGGCACTGATTTTTATCAGTTCAGGCTAACTCTATAGTTGTTATATTTTTCAGGGTTTTTTTGACTCAACTAATGTTTAACATACATGGTTCATGGTGAGGGAATCCAGTGACTTCTAAGTTGTCCTTTACATGCCATACAGAGATGTTACCAAATATACTCAAAAAAGAATTGACATGTCTTAACGGAAACCTGAGGTTTTAGTTGACTGAGGTTTGCAAAAACTAGCATGTAACGATCTTGATCAAAGTCTGAGGTGCATAAAGATGGGGGATTATTTGTTTTTAATTCCTGTAATAAAAATAGAAAACATACTATATGCAAATGCATTTCATCACATTTTAATGAATAACCAGACGTTTTGGAGTAGTCTTATTTGAATCAGTAATATTCTTATGAAATTTGTTGTTCTAATACCTTTAAATTTAATTTCTAATCTGATAGGTTTTATCTTAAGCATTGGTAAGTCTTTAAGTTAATAGTAACTTTTCTTTTGTTTAGAGAAACAAGATGTTCCTGCAATGAAATAATTCTTGGCTTTTTAATAGTTAAACCGTATGCAATTTAAAAATATATGATTGCATATTCTAAGAAAATTTTCTGGTTTACTATTCCTTAATTACTTGAAGGAATATTTTGCAAAAACTAGACCAGTAAAAGCTGAAAGATTGTCTGTCTTGGGGATACATATTCAAGCCCGAAATACCAAAATCACATTTTTTTGTGCTTACAAAAATATATGTGTTTGTAACTATTGCCTTTGCAAGTCTGGTGAATAAGCATATAATTTTCAAACTGGATTTCTAAGGAAATCACCAGTATGTGACCATACTTTTCAATTCACTCTTCCTTTCTTTTAGTAATTTTTGATCTGATCCTCAATTTCATGGAAGTTTAACAAGTTTGTGTGAGTCAACTGAGTAGAAAAGATAAAATACAAACTGAGGCTTCTTCTGAGGGCACAGGTGTAGCATGAACTAAGAGCTTGACCAGTTCTCAAAAACCTACCAATATCTGTAGTTCAGCCAACCAGTATATGTGAAGCAATAAATCATCCCCAACACAAGACATGAAGACATAGAGAAAGAGGTACACAGGGAAGAAATTAGGGTATGTAATGGGGACCTGTGCAAGATCATGATGTTCATGAGGCAGGGAGAGATGGGTTACTGCAGTAGAGGCATAAAATAGAAATCCAGGGCTAATCAGGAAGTGAATAGTATTTCTACTGTTCCTAAGGGATTTTGTTTATAGGACAAGTTTTCAGAGGGGCTGATAATTCTAAAAATAGTGATTTCTCTTCTTCAAGGTTTATTTCATGGTCATACTTGATCTATTGAAGTCTCTGAAGATGGTACAAATTTTTTAATCAGTCAGTGCAAAATACAGAACTACAGGCATACAAGTTCAGCTATGATAGTGTTAGCAAGAATACTTGAATAGAATTATTTTTATTAGAATGGTGGACTTCTTTTTGGGGGTTGTCATGAAAGCTCTAAGAAGCTGAGTTACGTAACTATTGGGAGCAGGCATTTAGAGAAAACCAATTAAAAAAAAGAGATTAGGTAGCTCGTATTTATCTAGGGGATTAATGAGTACACGATCTGATTATAAACACTTTTTTCCTTTGCAGTACACCTTGCCAGTGTTGTTGGACACAGCTGTACAGATTCTTCGAGGGAAGGGCAGTATTCCTTTCTCTATGCTCCAAACACTGTTGAAGCTCATAGTCCTAATGTTCAGTACACTGCTGCTTGTAGTTGTTAGAGTCCAAGTTATCCAGTCTCAACTTCCAGTGTTTACAAGGTAATAGTAAAGTGTCTGTTATTTACAGACACTGATAAATAAGATGTGGCTTAATGAGATCTGAATGAAATGGCCAAAAATACATCAACTTAAGTGTCTATTAACTTATTTTAATATTGATAAGCAATGACTGTACAATATTACATTTTTTGTGACATTGATAAATGCTATATTTCAGTACCTATTGACAAGAATGTCCAAAATATTGAGGTATCTGAGCAGGCATTAATTTTTAAAAATTTAGGTAGTTAGTTTGTCTTAGGAATTCAGAAATTAAATGTTTCATTACTAAAATATTTTTTATTGGCTACGTGTTTGATCCTTGGCTGAATACTCCAAACCTCTTAATAAGCTTTTCCTCTTCTACATACAAAATATTTTTTTGGCTTTCGGTGTGTACTATGCAGAAAGCATGGTTGACTTCAGATACAGTGCTTGAAGATAAGTGTAGATGAATAATGTTAGAACTGAAAAACTGTAATTTATCTTAAAAGTGTGTGAGCAATGTAGAAATATAAGAATCTAATATTTTCCCTGAAAAATGAGGCAAACTATTAAAAACATGAACAAGGACCGCTGAACCCAACTTTAGATGTTAATCATTCTGTTTCTCCAAGCTCATGTTGATTATATCCCAAATCAGTTTCTTAAACTTGGAGGAGGCTCCGTCCCGCGCTAAGATGAATCACAGTGCATGGTTCCCAAGTTACACACCTGACAATGCAGGAAGATTAGGGTATTGTACATGTCTGTAATTGGTACTTCTAACTATAACTCTAAAGTTTGCTGGTTTCTGAGCACAAAGTGGATCAAGACCATATCTTTTTTCATTAAGAGCTTCTTTTTCTCCTTTCTTTTGCTTTAGGTTTGATAACCCAGCTGCTGTTAGTCCATCCCCAGCAAGACAGCTGACTTTCAACTACCTCCTCCCTGTAAATGCTTGGCTGCTTCTTAACCCCTCAGAATTATGCTGTGACTGGACAATGGGAACTATTCCTCTCGTGGAGTCTTTGTTAGATGTTAGAAATGTTGCCACCCTTACCTTCTTTTGCTTTCTGGGATCTTTGATTGTCTTCAGTCTCCGATATCCTGGGGATTCCTCCAAGACGGTATTGATGGTATGAATGATGCATTGGTTTTGTACTTTTTTTAAGAGTGTAAAGTGGCTCAGGTGGTTTGGTCACATGTCTAATCTGCTGTGACCTGGAGATATTACATGCATCTCCTTTTGAGGTAGAATGAACACATAAGAAAAAAATTGTTGTAGCCACAATACTGTTAAATTGCAATTAAGTATGTGACTCTGTCAGGGATGAGATGGAGAAGAATAGACAAGAGATGAGAATAAATACGCCCCTCCTTATGTATTTGCAAACTGTATTGCGGCCTTTCTCAGGTATTCAGAACACAACTAGGAAATGGGGGTTTTCAGTAGAACTTAAATATGTTTTAGGGATCGGAATGCATTTCCATCCTGCAAACCATCTACCTTATTTAAAAGTCAGTAGTCACACTGCGTATTTAGCAAGTGACTTGATTTTCTTTCTCATAGATATAAAAGAAAAGGACATATTTTGGCATTTAGGAATATAAGTTTTCCTCTTTTGTTGTTCTTTTAACAAAGGCACTCTTCTGTAGTCTTTTCCATATTCTAAGGAAAAACTAATTTTGTGAATCTGTAAGATCAGTTCCTGTTTTTCAGTATTATATGACCTTAAAACTGAAATGGATTAACAGGAAAGAATATTTTGGAGGAAATGGAAAGGAGCAAATGAGCTACTGTTTTTTCATCCAAACCCAGTCATCTTTTTGATTGCTTCCATTGCAGATTTTGACAAGATTAATGATTACCTGATACCATGGTTTTTATTAAATCAGTGGTGCAATTATGTGTACAACAAACCTACATGCATAGATCTTAGTCTGCTTAGAAATTAGAAATAATGTACTTTTTTAATATGTAACTCAGGCAACAAAAGTTTCAGATGGGTGGGAATATTTATGCGCAATGTAAGACTAAGGATTTGTTTGCTAATCAGCTGACAAACTTTGATTCACTTCAAAGAAACCTAACATAGTTCTGACTCATATGGTTTTTCTTGTCTTGTCACTGGAGCGAGGTGATTTGTTTCACTAGAAAATCTGTGAAAATGATCTGTAGTATTGCTGATGAAGCCTCTTGTCTGGAATTTGGAAATTCTGTATGAAGAAAAGAAACTTACATAGCTTATTGATACAATAAATGTGCAAGGTGACATACCCAGAAAAAAATGTTATAGTTTTACAGTACTTAAAAAATGTTAAGGAGTAGTTTAATCTTCCTTCTTACAGAAGCTGAAACAATTTTTGTCCTGTGCACTGAAGAAGTGTGTGTGGGGAGTGATTCACTTTTTTTACAGGACAGCTCTTGAACTTTAAGGCTCTTTATTTCCCTACATTTCTGTTTACTCCCTACCCAGTAAAGCTCAGAAGAGGAAAGGATTAATGGAGTTGTCAGTATACATTGTTGTAAGTCAGTTAGTTTTTGTTTGAGGATGGTTTTTTTATATTTGTTTTTATTATTCCAAGTGTTTTGTATAGGAGGGGTCTTCTGAGATCATTCTTTCCAGTGTGCGAGCCTCAATGTCACTTAACACAGTATAATCCTTGTTTAATGAAAATTGTTTTCCTTTAATATATACCTATGTTGTGTACATAACCTTCAGTATGATGCTGATTTTTTTCAGACATAATATCTAAGTGCCTGGAAGCGAATTTTTTAGGAAATAAGAATGCAATATTTTATATTAAAAATTAATTGTTATGTACTATAACATGCAACAACACTGTAGGCCAAAGCCTATTTCTGCCTTCCAGTAAGCCATTAATGTCCTGATGTAGACTGGATAGTCTGCCAAGGGAGAGAGGGGGAGAGAACAATTTATTTCTGATGGCTTCTCAATCTGACTTGCTAGAGAAATCATAGTACCGTCTTTGAAGTGAAGAAAGTGAATCTTTATGTAGTGATACCAATTTACATAGATTATAGCAATGTTCCAGGTAACTATGTTGAATGACTAGTTTTAAAAAAACTTTTTTCCACACTTGGTTCTCAGTTCTGCCAATAAAAGTCTGAATTTGTGCTGGTCAAAATAAACTACTACCCTGGCAGGTATGAATGCTGTGTGCTATCCATAGGGATGCCACATGGTATTAGTATAATGGTGGCTTCATCACAGTTGGTACCATGATTGACTGCACTGTTTGATGTTTCACACTCTCATGAGTGTCACTCTAAAGGAGTAGTAAAGGGCTTTGTAAAGAGCTTCTGCCATTACAAATCTCTAGCATGTTTTGATTCTTCCACTAGCTCAATGAGATCCTGAGGTGTCATGCTGAAGCCTGATATGAGGGAAAAGTCTCAAGTTACTTTTGTTTATGAGGTCAGAAAAGGTACAACTTTAGACATGCTGCAGAATTAAAGATGTTTATTTGGACCTTGCAAAAAAAATGCAAAAGAGAGGGATCCAAAATGCAAAAGAGAAGGGAGGCCACCAGTACGTCTGAACACATCTTTCTGTATTTGCTGATGTGGATACGGATTTGGTGCTATACTGCTTGAGAGACAAGACAGAAGAAGGGATTCCTTCTCCCACTTCCTCAAGTGCCAGTGGACGTTCCTCAGTTCTCCCCAAGTATGGTCTCACAGGATGAACTCATTACTGGGAGATGCAAAGGTTGAAGGACTCATTTTTAGTCAGTTTTCATCTGTTTGATGACAGTCATCTCCAGGAAAAATAACTCTGGTAAGTGGGTACACTGAGTTTCATTTTGTCGTATTTTAATTTTTGCCATAGGTTCTAAAATTGTCTTTTCAAAATAACAGAACTAGGAGAGGACAAAACAGATAAATTACTTTTTTTTTTTTTACCAACTGACAATATTAAACTAACAAAATAATGGGACTGTATATTATAAATTGGAACACATGCTTTGGCAGGTTGATGTCATTATGCTGCTTGAAGTAATCAATTATTCTTACATTAGTAAAGGACATGCGCTGAAAACAATGTATAAGCAGTTAAATTCTCTTATATTTTCTGTTTACTTTATCCCTGTGAACAGTCAGATAACTTGACTGTCAGACTAAGTGACCTTTATAAATAGGTTACACTATACATATTGAAAATACTGAGTACTAAGAATAGTACTGATCTAGAATTACTTTGGTGGCTTTTCAGTAGGTTTCAGAATCAAGCTGTGATCATGGCCCTTGTTTGTTCACGGAATTTCTTGGGTATAGACATCGCTTTGTTGGCTGGCAAAATTTAATAAAAGCTTTTTAGTATCTTTTAATATTTGCTCAGTGTCCCAAACAAGGGTGCTTTACCTCCCTTCTGATAAGACAGCACTCCATGCTACTCAGCCGCAAACTTTGGTGGCTTGTTACTATGCAAATGTCAGGAACAGACAGGTATCCTTAGGCTTCTTGGAGTAAGTTTTTAACACTTTTAAGTGTCGTGCCAAGACATCAGTACTTCTAAATTCAACAATATATACTCCCTATGCTTACACCTGTGCTTTCTATACTCCCTATGCTTACACCTCACTCAGGCTTTGAGATGTTTCCTTGTGAACTTTTGCCTGGATACTTAGCAGTTCAGATACTCTTCATAGCTTACGGTCGTATTTTAGAGTTTTGTCATATGCTTTTTTCTTCCTGCGTACTTCAGTGGTTTCTGTCTTTTTTGTTTTTTTTTCTTTTTTCAGTTGCCTTGACCAGGATATTTTTCTGCATCTGCTGAAAGACTGTGATAGAAAGAAAGAATAAATGAACAGAAGAGAATGCATTTTTATCTGCACTAGGGCTTTGAGTCTATTGCCCAGGAAATTGTATTTGGAGGACAGTGTACTAAGGAGAGACAAAAGGATCTAAAGAGAAGTTCGGCAAAACATTGTGCAACGTTTGTCACCAGAGGAATTGCACAGAGCAGAACATGCAAAAACCTTTTTATTAGATGCCTAGATCATAAGCACTCAGTGGAGACCAAGCAGTTGCTATATCAGCTGCAGAATCCTTTCCACTGAATCAAACCCACCGGGAAGAATGGGCTTTCATGATACATGTTGACCTCATGGGGCTGTGGGACCAATGTTCTTACTATATTAAAACAACAAAACAAAACAAAAAAACCTGCAGTTTTTGAGCAATAATGTAAAACAATAAGTTTTTTAAATCTTAAGAGGTGACTTCTTCAAATCCGATTATTAGAAGATTTTATAAAATAAGTTAATTCATTTAAGCCTATGTACAAGCCTTACATTTTAAAGTTAAATGCAGTTTATTCATACTGCAGTAAAAACATTTGCAGTAAAAACAGCACGTTGTTTCCTAAAGCACACTTCAGATGTGCTTTTGTACTCACAAATGCATCTGGCTGCTCAAAACAGAATGAAATACAGAATGATACCCTCACTTCCCATAATCCACCCCCAGAAGTTTGAAGGGATTTGCTGTAACTAAATTAAAAACTAATACAGAGGACAGGCTTGGGGATATCCTGCATTTCAAAGTGAATTACAAAAATCTGTAATAGAGTTCTGTGTTGAGGCTTTTACAGATTACAGATAAGGAGCATGTACTATAAAACTGTAAAGGAGAAAGGGAGAGAAATGTGAAATGGCATTAAATTAAATTTTGTCCCCAAGTAATCAACATATTCTCTATATTGTGCTTGTGATTTTTTCAAGGCTCAATTATGTACTTATTTGCATGTAGCTTAATGAATTGCTGTGGATGAGACAAGCTGTGTTAATGATCCGTGTGCATATTCTTGGCCCCTTGAAAAATGAGCTAAAACCTTACTTGAAGTTTTAAATCCGTGTTGCATTTTTATATGGGAAGTCCTAGGTTGACTTCCAAACTGGATGTGGTAACTATTTTAGCATGGAAAAGGCAGTTAAAGTTATGTTTAAATCTGGACAGAAGGTGACAGCCAGTTGTATTGAAAATTTCTAGAAAATTCCTCATACTTTCTTTATTCAAAGAAACGTTCCATTTCTGTAGGGATTTTGTTTTTTGTAACTTGGAGGCCAGATATTGTGAAATAATTATTTGAGTTTTTTCTGGTACCAGAGATTGTAAAGCTGCTATTTAACAATCACCCAGGACTTAAAGCAAATGGTCATGTCCACTTCCTTGGCAGCAGATGGATTTCTCTGTCTTTTAATAAATACACCTTTTGTTAAGATGTCTGTCACCAACCTAAGAGCTGCAATTATGCAGTTCTTAAGTTCATTGTCATTTTAGATTTTTCAGGGTGCCCTGAAAACTGATGTTTATTCAGTGGTTGATTCTGATTTTTATGTTATTTCTTCACATTTTTTACAGAAACTAAAAATGGACTTTATTGTATTGTAAAACTGCTTTATGCATCATATAAGCTGGTGTAAATTTTTAATTGTTATAAAAGATAATGTCTCAGACTGTCATGTTTTTGTATGTGGAACTCTTATTAAAACATTGTTTCGAATTTGATCCTTTGATCCTAGTGTTTTGTCATACCGCTGCTCTTTTCTGTAGTATAGAAAAGCAAATACACTTGTAGGCCCTTAAGTAAGGAATAGTATCATTTGCAGGTTAAAACTTACCATGTTCAGAGGGGTCTCAATGTAAAACAAATCTTAATGTTTAAAAGAAGAAAACAAAAGCCCAAAGATCTATTATGTATGTCTGTTTTTCTGGGATTTTTTTATAACTGCTTCGTAATTTGAGTACAGTTTGTTACTGCCTAATCTTGATTACTAATTCATTTGCATTTCTTTTCTAGGCACTCTGCTTAATAGTGCTACCATTCATTCCTGCATCAAACCTCTTTTTTCCTGTTGGATTTGTAGTAGCAGAACGAGTGTTGTATGTTCCTAGCATGGGATTCTGCATTTTAGTAGCACATGGATGGAAGAAATTATCAAATAAAAGGTAAGGTAGTGTTACCTATGACTGGTTTAACTCATCTCTCTTAATTTCATAAAAGTTAACCATATTTATAACTGCAAGCTTTCCCAGTAGAGCTTTTACCAGTATGAATTTATTACAGAGCTCTTACTCTGTTTCAAGTTCTTAATGAACACCGAGTAATGATCAAGAAACCATTTGGCAGTCATGTGAACAAATGACAACAAGGAAATTCTTAGGAGAGCAGTGGATTATTCTGAGGGTATTATAATATTTATTTAAAATATATATACATATATATACACACACATGCATGTATACACATATATATATTTTATAAACTTTTTATTTTATATATATAAGCATACATATATATATATAAAAAAAAAGCCTCAGACTGCACCAAACATTTTTAGAATGTGGTGTAACTTACATTACACGTTGCTACAAAATGGACTTTACCTATGAGCCTAGTAGTATGACCCATCTCTTCTCTGTAAAGAAACATAAACATTTTCTGTTTAAATCCTAGAGATTTTTAAGGATTAGGCAAAAAAAATTCTTGGCCAGATTTGATTTGTACTTTATTTAAAGGTGATTATTGACTGAAGTTTATATAATACAGGTATATCAGTCTGCAGCATATTAAAAAATCTTTTACTGATTAAATTTTCAGATATGCCATGCTAGGAATGGGCTTCAGAGCCAATCAGTATTTGTTAAACTAAAGAATTTTTTGGATAACAGTTTATCCTTAGGAAATTCTGCTCTAAAAGCATGTTTTGCGTGTACCGTTGTTTTTTCTGCAATCTTCTGCATTGATCTGCACATACCTCCCTCTGACCTGGATGCTTTACCCTTGATACCCCAATGGCGTCTTAATGCTAGTTCGGACAAATGGAAAGGCAGCAATTCCCAGTCTATGTTGTCCGCTGTCATTAGCGGTGAGGCCTCGCAGTGTAACTTATGCTAACTGGTGCTGCCAAAGCTGACAGCACTGGATAATGAGAAATTAGTGATACCTTGTGGGAGTGAGGAGAAAGTATTATCACAAATCCCACTACGAGGCAGTAAAAATAGAAGTGATGTGAAAGAAAGCAAGGAACCGGGAGAGGATGGATGGGGGGGAAAATTAGACAGCAGCATCGTTTACCACAGAAATATTGGGAATCACCACTCTAAAGAGTCTTACGAGAGAGAGAAGGCTTTTTCCTTTAGAAATATGTGGAAAGAAAAAACTTTCTTATAAAGCTGGTGGGGGTATAGTTTACTGCATATGCCTGTTCTCACCGGTCGCTTTGCTAATGTTTTAGAATTTCTCTCTTAATTCTGCTGTTCTACTTCTTATTTTTTAATATTTTTTAAAACCAAGGGCAGTCTTCTAAGTCTGCGCAGCATTTTGTATATCTTAAAAATGGAGGGGATAAAAAACCTTTCAGTTTTTAGGAAACCCCTGTGAAGTACATGGCAGTGGGAACAGCTGTTGCATAAGTCAAGTATAATAAATAGCTGACAATGGTGAACAGCCATATGTCTGCTCAAGAATGAGATTTTTAAAAACAAAATTATATTCATAATTGTAGGAAGGCTACTGGGTGTTTAAGATGTTTTTTCATAATTAAATTAGAATTCAGAGACCAAATGGCCAGCATATTAAAGCGTATGTTTTATATCTGTTGTGGTTAAAGCCAGTCATGTTTAAACTCCAGAAGAATAAACTGCATGAAATCTAGAAGATTGTTCCTGACAAGCTCATCGCAGAGAATGACTTCTGCCCCAGTTTGCAGCTTTAAAAATAAAATTGCTACAAAGACCTTTCTTCTATTTAGATATTACAATAGCACTAGGATTTTATTTGCTTATGGAAGTTTGGGTAGTCTCCACTGCAGACCTCTCTATTAAGATGTGTTCTACAGTGTGGGAAAGACTGGTGTGTACAGTAAAGAATTTGTGTGGAATTGTCTGATATGAAACAAAAGGATGGGATGATATTTTAGTTGCTTTTTTCATTTTTTAACATTTTGTACGGTATTTTGAAGAACCTCACTGTTTGACATCATGGTCATGTTCATTGCCATAAATTACAGATAAGCTCTAACAGAAGTATAATTTTCCTGTATTTTTTGTTTACATTATACTATGTGGATTGCATTTGTTCTTATTAAGCGAATTGCATAGTGATAACAAAAAATCAGGTAAATAACAAAATTAACTTGAAATTGGACATTATTTCCTTTAAAATTTTGGAGTGCACCATTTGGTGATGAGGCAAATAAATTGAATATACCATTCACAAATATGTTCCTCTGCTTATTTGCCTCCTGGTATATGAGATACTTACTCTGGTATAAATTAGAATTGTTTATCTGCTTATAACAAATCTTTGTTTTATTTAATAGCGTGCTAAGAAAAATTTCTTGGGTTTGTTTGGCTGCAGTACTGTTCACTCATGCCTTAAAAACACTGCACAGAAACTGGGATTGGGAGTCAGAGTACACATTGTTTATGTCAGCTTTGAAGGTACTGTATTATATTTGAAAGGGATATTGGGAAGTTTGTGTTGCTGTTCTTAAAAAGCTGCAGTAGAGCATGATAAAAATGGAGAGAAATGGTGCTTGTTTTGCCACTTTTATTTCTACATTGACAGTATTAACATCTAATTAGTTGCTTTTGGGAATGCTTTAAAAGCAGTGTGATGCACACGTGGGGATTCATATGCAAGAAATAGATGATAATTTTTTCTTGTATTAAAGTGATTGAATGTATTCTCTTATCTGGATGAAAGCATGATATGTTTCAGTACAAAAATCTACAACAAGTTTGATGCGTAGAGTAATTTCTTCAATGTGCATATGGCATGATAGAATAGCTCGTACAACGTCCCATAACAATTATAATGAATTTTAAAACATTGGGTATTTCTAGGGGCAAATAACTAAAATAAATGAATGTTGAGCAACAAGTTCAATGTAATCATTCTGTGTGCAGTGTTTTGTTATTCTTTACATATAACAGCTTGTGCATTTTTACATCTTTAAGACGTAGTTAAAAGAAAATCCGTTGTTATGTATTTTCAGCTTAATACCTTATGCATTGGTATCTTTTTTCTGGTTTTAGGTAAATAAGAACAATGCAAAACTATGGAACAATGTGGGGCATGCATTAGAAAATGAAAAGAATTTTGAAAGAGCTCTGCAGTTCTTCATACAAGCCACGCAAGTGCAACCAGGTAAAAACTTTGACTGGTTGCCATTGAATGGCGTCTCTGCATTCCTAGTATTTCAGTATGCTTAGCTTACTTAACAGAATCTTCTCAATGATCTGTTTTTCTCCAACTGAACATCAGACAATGTCATACACTAAGTTAATTAACCCATAGTTTTTGGAAATAAACTCAAAAGAAGTCCTCCAGAAAAGTTTCCATCTATAAAAAGATGCAAAGACTTTCCATTTAAAACTATTTTTTGCATGACATTCTGTCATAGTTTAACCCCAATCGGCAACTAATCACCACACAGCCGCTAGCTCTCTCCCCCTCGGTGGGATGGGGGAGAGAATCAGAAGGGTAAAAGTGAGAAAACTCGTGAGTTGAGATAAAGACAGTTTAATAGGTAAAGCAAAAGCCGCGTGCACAAGCAAAGCAAAACAAGGAATTCATTCACTACTTCCCATCGGCAGGCAGGTGTTCAGCCACCTCCAGGAAAGCAGGGCTCCATCACGCGTAATGGTTACTTGGGAAAACAAACGCCATCACTCCGAATGCCCCCCTTCTTCTTCCCCCAGCCTTATATGCTGAGCATGATATCACATGGTATGGAATACCCTGTTGGCCAGTTTGGGTCAGCTGTCCTGGCTGTGCTCCCTGCCAGCTTCTTGTGCACCTGGCAGAGCATGGGAAGCTGAGAAGTCCTTGAGTTAGTGTAAGCACTACTTAGTGACAACTAAAACATTAGTGTGTTATCAACATTACTCTCATACTAAATCCAAAACACAGCACTATACCAACTACTAGGAAGAAAATTAACTCTATCCCAGCCGAAACCAGGACACATTCTTTCTGAATTAACTTAAACTGTAATTTCTTATGAAAAAATATTTAATTTTCCTATTTAAAACTAGGGAGGTGTATAAAAAAATTAAAAGATCTAGATAGTATCAAAGTGCACATTTACCCTATTTTACATACTGTTGCAAAAGAAATTCTAGGTAGTACTGGACAACTTTTCCTTTTTCCTTTTAGAAGCCTAATAAATAACCTTAAATTTATGTGCCTCTACCATAGCAAGAGACTAAAGATAGATACGTGGAAGTATCACCTCAAATTTTTTACCATTTCCCAAGTAACTTTATAATCCATCTTTGGTTTATGCTTAAATTATTAGCCTCATAACCAAGAAGAAAAATAATATAGCATTGCTTTTTTTTGCTGTTGGTTTTTATGCAGTACTTGTACTTAACGCTACTCTTATGGCATAGGTATTTATTTTCATGATACTCAGTGTATGGAAGTATTTGAAATTTCATTCTTTTCTTTATTAAGATGACATTGGTGCCCACATGAACGTAGGAAGAACTTACAAAAACTTAAACAAAACTAAAGAGGCGGAAGAATCATATATGATTGCTAAATCATTGATGCCACAGGTAATTAGTAGCTTTATTTTTATCTGCCACCACAGGAGGGAACTCTTTCAGTCCTACATTCAGGAAAAATATGAAAAACGTATCATGAAGCTCTGTGTTGCTTTATACTTCAGGGTTTTTTTTAAACCTAGCTATTAAAAGAGTCGGTTATATACAATCATCGCTATTAAAAAAAAATGCTAACTTGGAACTTCTTTGTTAAAACTATTTTAAGTTACTTTTTATACTGCTGTGGGTTTTTTTTGCTGAAATTGAGGATATAAAAGAAAGCAGCAGTTAAAAATGCACACCTACAGTTTCTAGTCACAGTGGGTTTATTTTCACTTATAGCTAATACATTGATGGTGACTGAGTTTCTAAACCCTCAACAGAAGGCTTAAATGCAGCTTTGGAAGTGGGAGAAGGCAGCCACAGCAGCAACAAAAAAATCTTTGCCTGAACATACTTTTAAAAACATGTGCTTTGTTACTTTCAACATTTGTTAAGTTATATTTATACATAGAAAATACTACTTATTCTAGCTCTTTAGGAGAAAAAGAGAGCAGTATTTTGAAGAATGTATGAAGGTAACAAAAGCTGTGGGTAAAATGAGATTTAAAACAAAAATCATCAGTCCCTTCAGTAGAAGCATGGAATTAAAAAGTTTGTATTGTGAAACAGTATGAAGATTCTAGAAGGATAAAGTATAAACAGTACTACAGTTGCAATGTCATAACATTTTCATCTTTCACAACTATTTTTCATCTGCTATATTAGTGGCTGGTAAAATCTTCTTTACACTTATCTTAGGCTGGAGGGTTAAAAAAAGGAATGAAATTGTCTGATGGAATGTCAGTTTAGGTTTTAGAAAATACTCTTTGTGTGAATGGGGGAAGTTTTGCAAGGTCTGGTTGGTTTCTAATGGCTATCTACATGACCCCAATTAGGTAGTAGCAGAGCTTAATTAACTGATGTCTTAAATATATAAAAGTCATCTATGTCTTCATAGAATTAAAGAAGAAAAAATATTCTGTTTATATTTTGGTATGATTTTCAGGGATAGAAGAATTGCTATTTGTAATCATTAAAAGCATGCACACAAACGTCCAGTGATACCCTAAAACAAATGTGGCAGAGATCTATACTGATTGTCTTTCATATTTTTACTCATCTGTGTTTTGTACATACACTCTTTTTGACAGATTATTCCAGGTAAAAAGTACGCAGCAAGAGTTGCTCCTAACCATCTGAATGTTTATATTAATCTTGCAAACTTAATTCGAGCAAATGAATCTCGCCTTGAAGAAGCGGATCAATTATATCGACAAGCAATTAGTATGAGGCCAGATTTCAAGCAGGCTTACATCAGCAGGTATCTTTTTTCCAATTTTAGATATACATATTCTTGAATAAACATTTATGTATTTGCAGTGCTATGAACAGTATTTAGTTCATACAGTTGCATAAGCTGCTGGAATTGATTCATTTCCAAATGAGAAGATGAAGATTTGGGGCAATAATCAATTACTCATTACAAGCACTGTTCTTTTAAATTCCTCCTTCAAATGGTGTGTTTCCATATAGGCTGTGTATTCAAATATGGTATAGCAAGATGCTTCCATCAGATTTCTTCATGAATCTCAAACTCAAATTTCTAATCTTCTAGTTTAGTTTTGAACTAAAAAACTTTTGATTAGTCTGAATCATGGAGCTTTCTTTATCCTTCTTTGTTAAAGGTGGTCCAGAACATGCAAGACTTAACTGAAAAGCACATAAATGTCAGCTACATAGATAAGAGTAATGTGACTGGGTATTGAGGCTTCTGTTCACGGTTTTATTAGTTGTGATTCCCGTTGGGGTTTAGGGAGGTGCAAAGATGCCTGAACTATAGCTGTTGCAGTGTAATTACAGAGCCAATATCAGGAACCCTTGATCACTTTTTTTTTGTTTTTGTCCTGCGTATGCATTTGTCATATACAGACTTTTGAGAGCTGAAAGCGTTGGGAATGGTATGTAAAGAAGGCCCTGTATCGTTTTGTGTTTAAAACAAACAAACAAAAAGAAAAAATGCTGTTATCTCACATCTACTGTCTGTAGGAAGGCAAACTTTGAAAAAACCTGTCAATTATTTTCATATTAGTATGAATAAAAGTTGAAGGTTAAATCTGATTCTTCAACAGGGGAGAATTACTTTTAAAAATGAACAAACCTCTGAAAGCTAAGGAATCTTATCTTAGAGCTTTAGAACTAGACAGAACCAATGCAGACCTGTGGTACAACTTGGCAATTGTTTACATTGAACTGAAAGATCCAGCAGAAGCCCTGAAGAATTTCAACCGAGCACTAGAACTCAACCCAACACATAAACTGGCATTATTCAACTCAGCGCTGCTAATGCAGGAATCTGGTATGTTAGTTGTCCCTTATTTAAATATTGTATATTTGCATTTATAGGCTCCATATTATTTAATTTTTTTTAACAAACTGTTTTATTTTTGGAAAGCAGAAGTTCGTAACATTATCAAAGAAGAAACTGGTTATTGTAATAGTCAGCTTTGTAATTTATTGGTAGTGTATGGAATTTGTGCAAAGTATAGATGTACCTTAGCTGATCAACATCTTTAATACAAATGCTATTTTACAATGTAACATCTTATACATATAAAGAAGCATTACAAAACATCTTCAAAATTGTTCCTATATAATCTTAAAAAAATCGTATTTAGTAAAATATGTGTAATATCTATGTTTTGCATTTATATTGATTGATTTCATTCTTCATTGACTAAAAAATATAGCTGACTTCTGTGGGCTTTAAATCTAGCCCTAGGAAATGTGAATGTTTTTATAGGTTCCTCTGTAATACTGCTAATTAGTATGAATTAAGTTGGATTTTCATGAGTTTATTTTTTTCATATGTATAGCTTCTAGTTATATGAGTAAGCGTAAGTCTTTTGTGAATTCAGGCTGTTGCAAAGAGTATTTGGCAAGTGACTAGTAAGGTTTGTTCCCCTTTTGTTGGGATGGTAAGCTACCCCTAAGAAAGAGGTAATACAGAGTTGATTGGAACTGATGCAAATGGATTACACTCCATCTCTTCTCACGTTGTAAGTTAGGTAGTACAAGGAGTGCCTTGTTTCTTGTCTGTAGAAGCACAAGGGGCTTCAAACAAGCAGAAGCATTAGCTATCTAGTATTCAATTATTCATACTGGAAGGTGCAGCACTGTTTCAGGTGAAAGAAGGCGGTTAAAATCAACTCCCTGCTCCCCCATCTTTCAGTAAGTCTGTGCCTGGAATTCCTTACTAAAATATGTTCACTGGAGTATTCAGAAAAATAGCACAGACCACAAGCTAGTCTAGCTAATCATGGTATTGTCAGATAAGGTTATTTTACTATATCTTTTTCAAACTTTGATGCAAATTAAAATATGGGAGTTACAGATTTTATTGCTTTGGTGTGAGAAGATATTTTAGCCTGGCTACATCTGAAGTCACCCTATGTGATCTCTGTCTTTAAACTCTTTTCAGTCTAACAAAATGAGATCTTCCACTCCCAAGCTGGCCTCTGTAAGAGCTGGTTTGTCAGAACTGACATCTTCTCTGCATTCTGGTTGCTCCACCATACATGAAAATAACTTCTCTTAAACTTGTAGAGACACCTTTTGTATCTGTTATACCAAACCTAAATATAATTCAACAGATAATAGAATAATGATGCTGACTTTGGCTACAAGTCAACTGTAAGTAGTTTCATTCTATCAAGAAGGTAGATGTCATTTACTTTTGCTGTTACACAGCAACAATAAAAAGTAGCATTTTAAACCCTTTCCCTTTAAACAGTTGTGTTAAAGATGTTACATTTTAATTTGTATAAGAATTAGTATTTTACAGGCCTGGTGTAAAAATCCTTCAGAATAAATCTGGAATTAAATGCGTTTTCTGTCATTCAGGTGATGCTCGGCTTAGACCTGAAGCTAAACAAAGACTGCTACATTATGTGAAAGAAGAACCACAGGATGCAAATGGGTACTTCAATTTGGGTATGCTGGCAATGGATGACAAAAAAGATACGGAAGCAGAGGCATGGATGAAGAAAGCCATAAGGTTACAACCAAACTTCCGAAGTGCTTTGTTCAATTTGGCACTGCTTTATTCTCAGACGGGAAAAGAATTGATGGCTTTGCCCGTCCTGGAAGACCTGCTGAGATACTACCCTGATCATACCAAAGGTCTGATTTTGAAAGGAGATATCCTTATGAACCAAAAGAAGGATATCGTTGGAGCAAAAATGTGTTTTGAAAAAATTTTGGAACTGGATCCCAAAAATGTACAAGGAAAACATAATCTTTGTGTGGTTTACTTCGAAGAACGAGACTTAAGAAAAGCAGAAAAATGTTTGGTTGAAACGCTAGCACTGGCACCTCATGAAGAGTATATTCAGCGTCATCTAAGCATAGTTAGAAGTAAAATTGCATCACTCAGTGCTACGGAACAGTCATCACTTCCAGCAGACGGGACTGCAGCTGCAGAAGAAAAAAAGAATTCATTTCAAAATTTGAAAGAAGTAAAAAATGAGCAGAAAACCGCCCAAACAACAGTTGATAACAATAAAGGGCACACAAAAAATAAGAAACGAACAGAGAAAACCAATATGGACAAAGAGACTCCCAAAAAATCTACAAAAGAAATCAAAGACATTGAGAAAAAGAGAGTTGCTGCTTTGAAAAGACTAGAAGAGATTGAACGTATATTAAATGGTGAATAGTCTTTATCATGTCACAATAGAATAAGGGGAGAATACTATTTTTAATTATTGTTTGACATGTGATCCAACTGGAAAGTGGTCTCAGTGCTTTGAAAATAAAAATAATGTTGACTGTGTATCACTTAGCAAGCAGCAAAAGGCATTACAGTGCTTTATGTGAGAAAACTGCAACTTTTAAATATGATGTGGGGGATGGGTGGGAATCGAAGGATGAAGGGTTGAGAATAATCTTAAATGCAAAATCCTAATAGTGAGAAAATAGCACTCATAAAAATCATTGGTAGTCAGGGATATTCAGTAACGCTACTTTCAAAGAATCAGTGAAAGAACTGAATGGAGAATTAATGGGGTAAGCCAGACACTGCTGCTTTCCCCGATATAAATCTGTTTGTATTACCATTATCTACATTTCAGTTTACACATCATCAGTTTAAATCTGTCTAGACTTCTGCTGTACATGAAAAAGAATTTTTCTTTGCATTATTTGTTTCCAGAACTTAACAAAAAGTCATCAAAATGCCACTGGTTGTAGTATAGGAGGATGCAACAACACACTAAAATTTTCAGTTGTGTTCTAAATATGGAATGATATAATAACCTTTTAATTGTTCTTTACTTAAAATGCTAATGGTTTGTACTGTTTTACCTGATAGAAATCTTACGGTGCTCTTAAGATCTTTAGACTATGCTTTTACTTTTAAAGGAAATGTGTGTTTTTTCTTCAACTGTAAATCATCTGGTTGTTTTTAAAAATTATATAAAAAAGGGTGGATTTCTCACTTTTTCCCCAGTTCATTGAATGCTGATAAATGCACTTTTGGTACAGTAACCAGTATGCTATGCAGTAGTCCTTGTTGGCTTTGAATCAGTGGCTGTGGATTGACTCCTTGGTGTATTAAATTCTTCCTTGTTTATAGCAAACTGGCTTTACTATTTCTGTCATTGGAACAGTATTTCTATTCTTATGACTTTTTACAACACTATATAAGCAATGATTGCTGAAGGCAGTGTGATAATAATTAAGCCATTGGATTTAGCAATGTTTAACACAAGGAAATGTAGATAGTATCCTTCCAAATACTAAGTTCTGTTGTTTTGATACTTTGTCATGGGTATGTGGTTTTTATTAAATATTTATTTTGACTACTAAACTATTCCCATTTACACTTTTCCACTAATGCATCATTTTAATTTCTTACATTAAATGAAAATCTTTGCAATTTCAGTGTTGCTTTTATCCTTGTGCAATGCATATATTTTTGTTTAAATACACTACCAATTACCTAAACCCCATGTTTTCCTTAATTATGAGAAAGAAAAGAAATGTAAGAGCTGGGTTCAGTAATAGTTTAATTAATGATTAAATCTAACTCTTGCTTTTCATGTTTTGTCTTATTTCATGATGTAGAAGTATTCCTTAGCAACTCTACTGTTTAAACTTAATCCTTTCCATAACTGCTCAACTTTCTGCCAGGGGCAGTAATTCGTAATCCAGCTATAAGATGTAATACTTATTTCTGTGGGAGGGATCTTAAATGGTTGAAGTCCTTGCATGGACCTTTTCTTTATTATGTATCATTTGTAATGTTACCACAACAATTGTTTGCATGGTAATAACTGGGGGTGGGGGGGGGGGGTGGTGGTGTGGGTGTGTTTTTAAAAACATGATTTAAAAGCTGCAGACAGGAACAGGTACATGGTGTGCTGCCGTTCTTCATATGAAAGTTTTAAGTGCTGCCTGTAGTGCAGTGTAGTGAAGGTCTGCCAGCAATCTGTTGACCACACCTTGAAAATTGCTGTTTTACCTTGTCTGTGAATAACTCAGTTACTTGTAGCTAAAATAGACGGTATGTTGACCTTTATAGAAACACGAACTTGCATATTAAGTCTTCCTCCAAACCTTTGTTTTACGAAAGAATTAGTCATTGTTCTGGGTGATACAAAGGAACATTCATTTGAAAATGGAAGGAACTAAGTAGCAAGGAAAGGTACTTTCTCTCTGATGGAGCAGGCCAGGATTCTCCTCTCTTTTATATCAGGAGCTCCCGGAATCCTGTTGCCACACCGCTTTCATTCGGTCTGTAAATTGAAGAGGGGAGGAAAGGCACATTCTCGATTTCTGCAGTTGAGCCTCTGTCACGCTTCTCTCATCTTGACCATCCAAGTAGCTGCTTTTTAGGGACTAGCAAGAATTGTTAGATTTATTGACACTAAGAGGTGCCATCAGGTTTAACTAAAATAATCAGATTAATGTAAACTGAAAGATGCTGGAGGTAAGTCTTTCAGTCTGTTAGGAGGTACTATGCCCCCTTTGTCTCTTTTAGAGAAATTTTAGTAAAAACAAGTGTTTTGACTAATGTCCGTATGCTGAGTTGTGTTTAGCCTGTTATGATGTGTCAGTTTAATTTTAAAATTAAGCTCTCATGGGAAAAATTATTCAGTAAACTTGAAGTGGCATAACTTATGAAAAATAATCAAAGTAGTTTATCTGTGAGCAAATGCTATTGGAAAGAGAATAATTTTGGCTTTGTCTGCTTGCAGCTAGAACAGAACAATCAACAAGTGTCTTTCCCCTTTCAATTCAACCTATCTTTTCTCCTCTCCCTGCCATCCTCATGTGCAAGAACACCACAAATGTCATCCCTTTTCAGAACTCCCAGTTTCAGTAATACGCGAGAACTGGGAATTGCCAAGGACGGCACAGGCATATTAAAATAATTTGTAGCCCTCTTCTCGTACAATGCAATTGCTGTCGTTGCTGAAGAAACCTGAAGAGATGTCTTGTATCATCTTTGTGTACGTACAGAAATAGTTCAAACTTACCATGTACAGCTGCAATAAGCATATTAAGTATTATATGGATCTTTTGCAGGTGAGTATATGCGTAAAGAGTTAGAGGTGAATACATATAAATGTAAGGATTAATTGGATATACATGCATATAGTTGAGACAACTGGATGCTTATGGGTAGTGCAGTTGCTGAAGAACAACATGTGCAACTGTAGGTTAATCTTTGAGCATGGAAAATTTTTTTGTCTGTTTTGCACATGAAACATCCTAGGACTTAATTTTCGAAGTATTGCAAGTGTTCCTTATTTTTTAAGTATTATTCTTTGCATTACAGTTAAAAACATGATCGCTCAGATCTGATTCCTTTTTTTTAGTCTTGGTTTTTATCAGCTCTGTCATGGAAATAGTCAGGTATTGTGAAGAATAGGAAACGCTTTCCTACAAACGGGCATGTACAAAGTGTCAGAGATTGGAGTCACAAAGGATAAAGTGGGACAGAAATTATTTTCAATGTGCAGTGCAGTTTGCACCTTGATTAGGCAATACTGGAAGAGATAAAGTCAAGCTAGGAGTAAACATACAGGAAGATTGCTGTGGATGGAGGGTTTCATATAAAGAAAAGCAAGAAAACACGCAACACGTGTGCTGTCAGAGCTTTTAACTGAAGGAAATTGGAAGCTTTAGCTTTCTGCTCAGTTGTGGAGACTTACTGAGCTGCACCTTATTTTGGAACATAACAGCAATTTCAGTATATTTAATAGGAAAACTACATGCTGAAAGGTAAGAGCATCTTGGCTTCAACCTGTGCAATAATGCCTGTGTAGCTCTAAAACATACAGGGACTTCTCATCCAGCTCCTTGTTCCACACTGGCTCTCTCATGTGAAGCAGGCTTAGAGGATCTTCCTACTCGGAAGGGGACACAGGTTTGTTCTGTGCCCATGGGGTGCGAAAGATGCATGTGTGTTGTTTTCCAGGAGGTATGACAGAATGGTTACCGAGTTCCCCCTAAATGAATTTAAATCGCCATCAACATTACTCATGAGCATTCATTCACCACAGCTATCTGAACCATAGGCCTGTGGGATAGGCAACCTCATGTTTAATGGGACTTGAGAGCGAAGCACTGACCTGTGAGAAATGTTGATTTTCTGATAGAGGAGTAAGCACTCTCCTTTTGCCCAAAGCAAAAGCTGCTGAAACATTTTGGCCCTGTGCATGTAGGTTGTCCAGCGCAACATCTCGGCAGCTTTCCCTTCTTCACAGCTGTCAGGCATTCCAACACTAAGGGGCACAGAGAGTGGCTCTTCAGGCGCAGTAGTTCAACTGTCTGCCACTTCATTTGCAGATGAGTTTATTGCAAGATCAGGCTGCGCCTTGCAGCAGCAAAGCTGCTCACATACCTGCTTCCAGGGTATGGGACTTTGGGCTGAACATGCAGGCATTTGTTCCTTCCTGAAGTTTCCTTTGGAAAGACTCAATGAAGATCAAAACAACTCTGGGAAGTTAGCAGCCTGCCCCAGGCTCTTGCAAACTTTGCATCCCACAAAAGCACCAGGAAGAGTCCCAGTTTGGGTGAGTGTATGTGGCTGGGCTTTTCCTTGCAGAGGCTCTATAATCCACCTCTGCCTGGCAAAATATCTGGAACTGCAGCAGAACCTGCTACTCCTGTAAAGCCCTGCTTCAGCCACTGCCATGTAACCAAAATTATGCTTCTCTGTCTTTCAGCCTGGGAATCCTGCTTTGCTTAGACAGAAAGCTTGAGAATGGAAAGGCTGGAAGACACCTCTCTTTACACCCCTCCTTCACCTCACTTCCTCTCTGTACAAAACTGTAACGCTCTTCATATAGCGTTTCAACTGATCAGGAAGAAAGTCTGTTCCCCAAACCTCCAACATAACTTACAAAAAGGTAAGACATTCCTGCCTGGGGTCAAAATAACATAGCTTACTATGTTACATACATTACTAAGCTACATATTTAAAAAAAAAAAAAATCCTAGATAGGTATCATGTTATTTTGATAGCATTCAGTGAGTGGTAGCGCAGCTAGTATTCTTTGAAAGCTTAAAAACTTTCTGCAGTCTAATATTTAGTGCCTGTCTACAAACCAGTGGTCTTGCATGCAGGATGTATGTCTCTTTTGCAAACAGCCAGGAGAAATTTTGTATACACACATCGATCTCTCTCAAATAAAAAGCAATGATGCGAAAGAAAAAATCAAACCCAAAACTAAACACCCCAAAACCAAACCAAAACAAACCCACCACAGAATCTTCTACATAATTATCCTGGGATGGGAACAACATAATAAGCTGTATAATTTCCTTGGGCTAGGAAACAATTCCAGAAAAACACGTTTAATCTTCCCCAGCACAGTGTCATACTTTCAAAGATTGCTAGAAAGAGAATTGAACTTTGTAGGGACCATATACTCTGAACTAAGGAATTCTGTTGAAAACAAAATATTAATATAATGTTAATAGACTCCAGCATAACGCAAACAACTGTCAGCTTATACTTTACCAGTATAAGAAATATACTATCAAAAAAAAAGTGAGTAAAAAGCCCCTGTTCAGCTGGTGTCTTCACCAGTGCTTACAGAACTGTAAGTGTCATTTGTTAATGTTCATTCAGAGGCACTAACATTCTTTATAGTGATTTTAGATGTTACATGCATGTTTGGGTGAGCTCAGCCTTTTCCAGATGTGGGCAGAAACAGGAAGAAATGAAATGCTTGGATTCGTGGCGCTTTACATGCCAGACTACACCTTGGCATTGTGGAAAAATGTATCTATACTTGTCAAAATTTTAGTTACTGGTAGGTCAACGTAGCAGACAAATTGGTGTATTTGATACAGTTTTGGGGGGTGATGTGACTTACAAGCTTTATATGAGGTTATGAATTCTCTGTGTCTTTTCTACACTGCACACTGTTACGAATGTGAAGCCTGAAAGATTCCCGGTAGAATAGAAGTAAGCATTAAAATAAAGCAAGTTGTTCAGATTTCCTACATGTATTCAGCATATATGTTTATTCCTTACGTGTAATTATCAGGGTGTTGTCTTTTTAAATACACATAGCAAGGTATTTTTAATTATATGTGTATTCATCCACGCACAATGAGAGTAGGTGGAGGAGGAAAATACAACAATTACAGGATGTCTTACCAAAAGTAGAAGTCATGAATCTTGATTTTTTAAAATACCATCTTGAACATGCACTCACCTTTATTTCATTTGCAATTGTAACCCAGTCCTACGCTTTTGTTGCACATGATCGTCATTAGAGCTCGATGCTGTAGTGCTAACTCCCCAGGACTGAGCGCTCAAAGAGATTGTGACAACTGGTGCCTTACAGAATGGGGGATTAGTTGTTCTCTCAATCCAGCCTTAAACTGAATAATTGAGGCTTGCTTGCTTCTTTGGGCACACTGCTTGTTCCATCTACAGGAATATCAGACATTATGGATGAGTATCTCAGTTTGGAAGATACAGTAATTTCTCTGTAAATGTGTGCCTTCTCACTAGCAGACAAAGATGGCATGACAATATTGGGCATACCTGAAAGCTGTAGAGGGCACAAGTGAGGGAAGCCAGATTGTAAGAAATGTTAAGAGTTATTGAAATCCAGTAAGATAAAAGGTATGTAATAACTGTTGTGCTCTGAAGTTATGCAAAAATATGATAAGTCTTATTCAGTTAGAAAAACAAAGACAACAATTGATAAAAGAAGTTTAAAAGGAGCTTCTGAACACCCTTTCTACCCTCTTGAACATTTTAAACAGGTCTGGAATGCTGGGTTTTCTTCAGCTCTATACATAAACATTTATAACTTTTCCAGTATAAATAGCTACAAACAAATAAATAGAGATAATGAAAGGTATGTGAAAGCTTAAAACCTGTGAAATTCAAATACTGTGCAGAAACATAAAAGAAGCTGAATTCTGGTAGTATTTCTTTAGATGTATTTATATGAGTCGGTTTGCGTGAAGTTATAAAGTATGAACTGTATTGATGAGTATTATTTGGATGAGTCATACTGTATTTCTGCTCCTTACGTGGGTGAATATAGTCAAGGTTTTAGTTTAAATATTTAGGTTTAAATTTACCTTTCCAGGGATATTTCTTCAGTTGTTTTTACAGGTATTGCAAAAGAACTAATTTGCTAGAATATTCATGAAAAGCAAAAATAAGAAGCATAAGTAAGTTTTGGGAGTACTTTCCTTCTGATCAATATACATGAAAAAGCATATATTTGAACAAAAATATATGCATTGCACAAAGATAAAAGCAACACTGAAATTATAAAGATTAAGAAATTAAAATGATGCATAAGGATTTTCCAATTATTTGCACTGGTTTATCTTGTGATAAAAATAACAAAAGGAACCCGCTTTCCATTGACTTCCTTTACCTTTTGATTATCTTACTGTCTATAAGACCTTTTCCCCTAAACAATGGCTTTTTTTTAATTATGAGTACAAAATTGGCAGATGATCCTTTAGCTTACAAACACAAAACAAATTGTGACTGTAGAAAAAGAAAAAAACATAAACCAGAAAGCAACTGAAATGCAAGAAGACATCTAGGTTTTTTTGTTTTAAAAATTAATAACAAAATAATCAACGCTGTTATCTCAGGCCGTCTAGTGTCTGGGTGTCCTAAGAGCCTTCTGGCTGATGAGGAAATACAGCAAACTTTAACTCAACTACTGACCATCTCAACTTCAGAGTTTAAATACCATTTCATATGGTTATTTTTACTAGCGTACCGTTCGCTCTTCAGCTCTAGATGAAATGATGTAAAGGGATTGAATTTACAGGAGCACAGTCTCTGTATTTCTGGAATACTTTTGGATTCTCTTTCCTTTGTTCTCTTGTGTTCTTTTCTTTCTGTGGCAGTGGTGCTTTCTCACACTGCCAGTGTTCCAGGACAGAAGGCTGTAAAGAGGGAAAAGAAAAAGCAGAGGAGCTAACTGAAGGTTTTTCAGTCTTTATATATGTATTACTAATAAGCATCTTCAGTGTTCTGCTTTTTGCTTCTGATTTAAATATATATTTATAACATTTATACGTATATAAATCACATAGTCTTTGCTAAAGAACTAAATTACATTAGTCTTTGCTAAAGAACTGGAACACAATTATTTCAACATTCACTGGGAAGAGTGCTTATTTTGCTTTATTATTGAAAACTATTACTATTGTGATTTGGAACAGCAATGCAGGAAAAGATAGCTAGAAGCAGTAATGACCAAGTTACTGCTTCAGGTTATTACCTACTATGGAGCAGTTGCATAAATCACACAAATGATCAGCTAAGAGCAGAGACTTACATAAATAAATCTATAGGGTTGTATAATATGTAGAGCATAATGCCATGTAACTGAATTTTGCTGTTATATCTTGTGATTGGGTTTGTTTACTGCTCGGGATCTGGCAGGGTTTTGAGAAGGTAGTGGTTTCTGCTTCCAGGGGCAGCAACTGTTCAGACTGTTGTTCACCAGCTGTCCATTATCACTTCAGAGGTGAAGGCTGTTACCTTCGTACTTGACCTCTTGGTATGTGTCTTGTTAAAAGGAGGAGCAGAGGGGTGGAGTCAACAAACTAAACTAGAACAAGATTTCAAGCAGATCATGATTATATCAAAACCAGCTGATCTACGGATAAGGCTGAAATTAGCTAGCATTGTTCTATATTTCTGTCCTGCATTTAGCTATTTGCAGATAGTCTTCCTTGTAGTCCTAGTAGCAACTTTGGTACGGTTTAGGCCAACAATATAAATCTTAAGCAGCAATCCAACCCATGTTCTCCATGTGACAGGATAAATTGCAATGCTCTGAATAACACCACTGGAAGATGTGGCCTCTGACCTGAGCAGCTTATCATCGTGGAAGTATGTGATGATCTAAACTAGGGAATAAATAAAAATGGCATCTCCATTATATATTGGGGACTAGCAATAAAGCAACTAGGGTTTTACAAGGCTTCTTAATTCTACTGAAATATGATGATCTCCATGATATTGCTTGTTAACATCCCTCCAGGCCTGTAGTTTTCTTCTTAAGAATTTATTGCTTTTCTGCGACTGCATAATTAGAGGAAAAATAGGAATTTGCTTTTAAATGTTACTGTCAAATCCCATACTTAAAAATTTTTAATTTTAATTCAGGGTGATTATGCATACATCCTGAAGAGCCTCTATGTAGAATTGCGCCAAACAGTGAAAGTGCCATGAGGGCCACGTTTGGAATATTGCAGGTACAAGATGACTGGAAAGGGTTAAGAGGGGAAAAAAACAATCATCCAAGATTTTTGAACACAAAGATACACCCAGTGTGTCAGGATGTGTTTACTCCACAAATTACTGGGTGCTTGAGTACACACTAGAGAAATATCACTTCCAACTTGCTTTTCACTTCTCTAAGTATTCGCTTTCAGAGGCTGAAAGTGGGTTACATAGACTATGGTCTAATTTGGTGTGGCTGCTCTTAGAAGGAATTCTGCTGTGTACCCAAGGTGGTTGGGGGCTGTAGCATATGATGTGTGAAGAGAGGCTGAAGAAGCTGATTTTGTTTTGCCTAAAGAAGACAAGACTATAGGAGCTTCTTACTGCAATCTTCAACTCTCTGTAGGTATTTGCACAGAAGCTGGAGCCAGATTCTCTTCGGTGATGCGCGGCGAAAGGTAATGAACACAAGTTGCAGCAGGGGAAATTCGAATTAAATGCAAGAAAATAATTCTTCGCAGCATTCCCATTTGCAGATGATCACACTATTCAGAGGTGTGTCACCTCTTCGGCATATTGCCTGCTTCAGGCTCTTCAGCAGTCACGTCCCTGTGAGAACAGGACTGTACTGGCCAACCACTGCAGCAGAGCTGGAGCGAGTAATTTTGCCATGCTAGATACCGACTGGGCTAATTCCAGGCATACACAGTAGAATTCAAAAAGGTATGGAGAAAGGTAACAGCAACTAAATTGATGCAAAGGCATCACAAAGGTCACGCATTAATTGAGCAAGGGTTTTCCAGGGTAGAAGAGATCCAGGGAAGAATCATACAATTTCCAGTAAAGGTGCACAGGAAATGACTTTTCCTTATTTCTCTTAATACCCGGCTGGGGGACTTAAATGAATGAAGACTTTCTTGGTAAAAAGAATGTCTTCACAGAATATATAATTAAATTTTATAATTCATTGCAAGATGTTGGGGTTGCTGAGGTATAAAAGATCCCAAGAATCAACAGCTACATTGATGAAAGTGAAGATCTGTGAAATACCATGAGACACAAGGAAACAGATACAACTTCTGGTTTAGAAAGATCCTTGTCTGCAAAATCTCAAAACCTGGTAGGATATACCAAGGGAAAAAAACACCTTGTACTTGCCCTATTCCTACTTGTTCCTAAACTCTTCCCCTAGGCATTTGGCAGTAGACACAGTCAGAGACTCTGTAGCAAGCTAAATGGACTTTTGGTCTGACCCATGCCATAAGAAATACTATTCTTAACTTCAGAATCATTAGAGAAAAAACTAGAAAAGTTTTGATTGGAGTAACATAGAATAAACAATTATATATTATAACCCCAGTTTTGGATATATAAATATAGATTAAGATCTTATCTGTAATGTTTTTGGACAGATAAATGTTATGGGATCTTCAACTTTGTAGATACAGACTAGAGAACAAATGCTAAGAATATGGTAAGGCCTGGATATTGTGTGCAAGCTGGCCAGCAAATTGTTAGTTAGATAGGCTGTGAACCTGCAAAAGGTGACATTAAATAAAATTAATTTTGATAAGTAGTGGGGTATGTGAGAGGATCTGGCTGTAAAAAAAAAAAAAACAACTTTGAAGAAAAAAAGGTACAAATTGATTTATTTTAAATTAAATGGAAAAAATAAGTAGGCCTGTTGTTCAAGTCTTGTTTTGCAAAGGGCGGATTTTTATACACAGATGTAGTAAAACAAGTAAAAGGATAAATTCAATATAGAGAAAGATGGAAATAAAATACCATGAAGTTCTCTATGTAGATTGAGATGCTATTTTATAGTTGGTTTAACAGATGAAGAAAACACTTGGTACCACCTTTCTGAAATTCAGCTCTGGAGAAACTGATAGTTAAACTACAGATGACAAAATTAATGGAGTTATTGGAGGGATAAAAGCTATCCAAAAGGGAAGGAGCAATAGGCAGCCCTGCAATATCCAGCAGCACAGTAGTAACTAGCGGTGTTCCTAAAAGAACTTGGCATTGAACTTCTTTAATACTGTCATTAATGGTCCTGGTAGAAATACAGTAAAAATGTGGATTGCATCTGTTGACAATATAAATCTGTAAGCATTGTCAATACAGGGTAGGGTATTGCATAAAAATAATTTGCTAGGACTGGATTAGTAGAAATAGGATGAAATTCAGTAATAGATAATAGAAGGTGATGCACCCTGGTACTAATATTAAACTTCTGTTGAAACCTAGAAGTTTGCAAAGAACTAAGGTGGAAATACACTGTCCTACATAACAGCAGGATTATAAGTTACTGAAGTAGTTTAGCCAGAAAATGAGGTGGCTGTGTTGAAAAGGTAACTCCAGTAGAAATAGAGATGTTTCTCCTACAAGACACTGGTGATGCTGATCTGGAATACTCAGTTTTGATTAGCTATGTTCAAGATCAATAAATTCAAACTAAAACAAATACACAAAATCTCTGCTGGGTGAATAAGGAAAGCAGGGGGTTCACCTTCTGCAAAGAGCTAGAGCTTGTTATCTGAGGCTAAACAAGTCAAAAAGGCGTGTGGTTATCAAGATATTCAGTAGGAGGATGAAAACCGGAAGAAAAAATACCATTTAGGCTAAAAGCCAATGTTTGTACAAGAACAAAAAGGGAGAAAACAATTATAAATAAACTCGGGCTGGAAATGAGGCAAAAGGCCCAGAGTACTGGAACAATATATTTTGGGACTATCTTTCAAGGGGGGGGGGGGGGGGCAGGGCAGGGAGGGAGGGAGAGAATTATTTTAAGCTAAGGCCATGAACATTTTTGAAAGTGAATGCATTAAATGCTAACTGTAATAATAAAGAACTAAACTTTGTGATCCAGGAGGTTCATTCTAATTTTGTGCTTCCTTAAAGCACTCTGAGCTAAGAAATGATAGGAATTTCCATCCCGTTTTCTGTTTATTTTACAGTGTATGTTTGAATTGGAGGTATTCTTGTGAAAGTAACAATGCCCGTTGCAAACTGATGTATTTTGCATATGAAATCTTTCTGCACACAACAATGCAAAATTAGATCATGTTAACACTGCCTGTTTTCAGTGGTTATAATCTTACTGAAATCTTAATGAAACAGTGGAAATAAGTTGTCTAAACTTGTGCATTTATTTTCATCCTGAATTATTTTGCCATCTTACTCCCTTGAATTAAGAAACTCCCACTTAAATGAAGGAACAGTGAAACTTTCAAAGAGCCAACTCAATGTTAAGGCAAATCCCTTGATGTACAGAGAATCACATAGTCGCACGTCCCGAGTTACTGGTGCAGTTCATGGGGGAATGCATGAAGCAACTGAAAGTTTGCAGTAGCATTCAATTTTTATGAAGATGCAAATATTGAGATCTCTCCCTTTCTTTCCTTGTTTCCGTGCCCTCTAGCTTGTAGGCCAAGACGACACAGTTTGCTACAACCATATGTATAATAAAATGTATGTATTATACATTATAATAACAGTCAAAATGAAAAACTGGTTATAAATCAGAAAGAAATGGAAAATGCATTATTTTGTTCTGGATTATATTCTTGTTTTTTAATATGATTTATAGTTCTGACTTTATGTGAAAAGTAAATAATAGGCACAGGATTGTCTCCTAGAAACATTTTAGCCCATTAAGATAATAAAGAAATACAGAACAAAAGTAGAATGTACTTTATTCTGTAATTCAGGAAATATGGAAAAATTGGTTGCTGAAATAATTTGTTAAATTTAAAGCAAAAGAAAAAATATTCCAGATTCATCTTTTACATGTTAAAAAAAAAACAACAAAAAAAAGGAGTGAAAGCAGTTCTAAGATTACAATGAAACAATGACAATACCAAAGAATGTAGAGAATGTATGCTTAAAATTAAAATGAGGTCCTGGAGTTTCCAGGTTTTCTTTTTTAAAATTATTGAATACATTTTTGGAAAATGTGGTCTGATCCTCATCCAAACTTTTTGTGTGTCTCCCTTTTGTTTCTGAGAGCACGAGGATCTAAGGAATGTACTTGCACTATGTTAAAATGAATGATAATTGTGTAATTCAGAAAAGATCCAAATGTAAACCCAATTATAATAATTTATAATTTTATTTCCCATCGGTTAATGGGTTCTTCCAGCAGAAGTCATATATTTGAAATGCCAGGTGAGGGTCTATCTTGAAATTTTCAACACCCGAGAGGCATAAACACATTTTTATATTTATACTGAATCCATATAATATCATCTTTATTAAAATTTTGGCGGTAACTATTTGTATTTTGAAGAGTTTCCTGTTTGTAGTGCAGTAAAGGTTTGACACTGCAATGCTAAAGACTTTGCTCGCAAACATGCCTTAGCACATATACAAGAAGATAGGTGCAGGCAGCCCTGACCACTTCTACCGCTGCCCTGAGATGGCTGAATGCAATAACCATGATCCCGAAACAGGATAAATCACTGCAGAGTTGTGCCTAATTTAAGACATAATTCTTTCTGAGCAACAGAGGTTTAATCCAAAACTTCGGAGAGTGTCCTAATCCTCATCCCTCCGTGCTTTCCCAGTGTTGAAACACCTCTTTTCCAGAGCTTACTTCCCACTGGCCACAGGTAGACACCCTGTGCCTCTACCCGCTGTGCTGGTTAGGCCAACTCTTGCCTTCTGTGTTCAAAAGAAAGGATACAGGCAGTTTGTCATCCATCCCTATTCAACAAACTGTTAAAAGTAGATATAACTCTAGCTCAGGTTTACCTTATACAAAGCCAGTTTACCAGACGGTTAATTTAAAAATCAAAGCAGAACAAAAGCTTTTTCTATTTTCTGCAATATTACAGCTTTTCCTACTTTTTTCCTTCCCCTCCCTGCTTACGGAGCATGAGATTTCTTCTCTCACCTACAGTCCTTCCAGAAAGGCTTGACTGCCTTCAAAACTTTTGCTTCCTAGAAGATGTATGGTTTCATCTATTTCTGAATCGTATGTGCCAGACCGGTGAGATTTTTAAATGTCTGGCTGCCGTGTGAGGGCTGCAAGGCCGAAATGCAGGTCCTCAGTAACCCTGCTCAGCTGTCATCTCATGCGGAGGCTTTCCTCCTGTATGCAGGACTCACTTCCGCAGCACCCTAAGCTTCTGCTTGTCAAGACCTCATGGGGCTTCTATCACTACACGCACGCGGCGTCCCAAGTCATCAAGGCACCAAAGTGCTCAGTTCTCAGCCTTCAGGAGATGGGGACGCTTGAGCTTGTGTTCCTATGGAGGCTTACTCCTTTTCTCAATCTTAAAATGCGTTGGGAGGATCCAGTCTTGCACAAAACATAAATCAAGAAAAAGAGATTTAATCTTTTTTGGTGTTTTGGGGTTGGTGTTTTTTTTTTTTTTTTGTCTAACAATCTGTTATTAGAGGTTGGCTTTGTATGCAGAAGTTTTTGGGTCTAAAGCTAGCCTCTTGATTTGAGACTGCCCTCAAGCTGCACAGGGGCTACATTTTAAGGCATGCTTCTCATACTCACTTGAGAATATTCTGTTGAGAGCAATAGGGATTTAGTTTAGATCTTCATTAGGACCCAAGCTGTTAGGAGTCAGGGGAATTCTCCTGACACTGGACCCATTCACATTACATCTGAGAACTTGCATCATCTTTCATGCTGCTTTATCTCATATTTATTGAAAGTGACAGTTTTGTTTTTATTTAATCCTCTCCTGTATTCACAGAGAAGAGCTTGTCTGTGTGGAATGTTCTTTTTTTTTTTTTCCTGGATGGACCAATTTATTTTGTAAAGAAAAAAAAAATCATTTTTAAACAATCTAACAGATGACAATAAGGATTTTGCTTTTTAAATATCTCAGAGTTCTGACCTACAACAGCTAAGGTGCTTAATTATTCTGTTTTGAATTCAGACCCCAGATATGTCTCATACGAGGAAAGGATCTTGATTAAATTTATCCCAAGTGTGGGATAGATGTGGAAAAAATGTTTTCCTCCTCCCCTTGTCACTAGAATTTCAAAGTAGGTCTTTTGTTTCTTTGTTTTGTAATATGAATCTGGTGAAGAAAGCTGTTTTGTTTTAATTTTCTTTTAGGGGAAAATGTTTGTTCAAATAAATGCTTATAAGTTATCTGTTAATGTAGAAGACACGCACACTCAAGCAATTAATCCAGGAAAAGATTTATCAGATTTATGAAAAAAGATCTTACATTCTTCTATAATTATAGAAAAAAAGTATGAAATAGATTGGATATGGGCAGTCATGTTCATGGAAAATATTTTATTAAGATCTTAGCAGCAATGTAACTTAAAGGTAATACAACATACAATGATGTGACAATGATGACAGGGCAAATAAGTAACAGGTAAAAGCAACTCATAAACCTGTTGAGTCATTTTCACCCCCAAAATATCATTGGAGTGAAATTCAAAATTAACATAATGAAAAAACCTCATGGGGGGGGGTAAGGAGAAGGGGAAATTATACATATATATATATACACATACATGTATATTATATATGTATATACAATATTTATATGCACACACATATATTATTATATATTAATATACAATATAGTCTAGTAGCTATTATACATATGTTATAGAATGTATATGTATATAAAAGTTGTCTGGCTGTTTTACCACATTGTTATTCATACATTTTAATGAGTTTCTTAGGAAAGTCTGTGCCTCTGTGTGTTATTTTTTCATAGCACTGTTAAATTATCTTTTTCTCCCTTTTCGGCATTCTTTTCTTTTAAGCAAAAAGCACATTGGATCAGATCCCATAAGAGGAGGTTTTTGAAATTTTCAGAAAGATTTCTCATAACCACATGGATAGGATAGTGTATGACTAAAGTAGAAAATTAAGTGTGAGGAAGGTTACGGATTTTTTTGCAATGTACTAGCTGCACCCCAATAATTGCTTGTGCCCATGTTTTCATTCCACAGTAAATGAAAGGAATCTAACATTGTGCTGAAGGTGGCAGTTTCCAATCAAATAATGCGTTGCAGATTCATAACCTGCCTTTTTCTCACAATGAGAGAATGAGAGCCATGGAACCTCTCCTAAGTTTTGTTACAGTATTTCTCAACCTGCCATGTTACCTAAATTAGTAATAAACTACAAAAAATATCATTGTAATATTTGTGTAGGTATTTTGTAAGCGTAAGTATTGTGCAAGAGGTGACTTTGATTAAGTGGATTTTTATACAGCTAATGTAGATTTTTCACTGTATTCCCTATTCAAATAGCATTTCCAAAAAAGATTTCTTAAGCCATGTTTACTATATAAACAAATTGAAAATATTTGAAACGGAAGTTGTGTTTCTACTTACACTTTGATTGCTCTTTTTTCCCTCTTGACTAATTATATTTGGAAATAATACTATCAAAATAGAAGCACTCCTTTAATGATAGGAATTTTCACATATATTTTCAGGTAAGTTGTGTAAGTATATCACACAGAAAGATAAGTTGAAGTCAGATGAGGAAGCAAACTGTGTGGGATCTGAAGCAAAAGGACTTGAAAGGAGAAGAGGTCCTGGGGTTAAAGCTCCTCTTTCATAACTCTCACATGCATATAAACTGTTCTGCTGTTAAATCATAGTGTTTGTTTGGATTTTTTAATCTCTAATGAGTTATACACATGAAAACACATTATTCTCAGAGAAGCTCATGTGGGTTTATAAGACACTGACTATGCAAATACTTGTAAGTTAGTCAGCAATGAATTCATTTAACTTTGAAATAAAATCCTGCTCAAAGATTAAATTTGGCATGAGATTTTAAAAATATTTGTATTTTTAATATATATGGAAGACAAGGTGATGGAGGGAATATAATTTTAACAAGCCTAATCACAAATTCTGTAGACCTAAGCTTCAGTGGGTGGCATCTTTGATGATAGCAATATATAAAACAAAGAATAATTGTAAAACCTTTAATACTATTATACATAGTGTTCTGTGTATGTAGAGGTACATCTCAGAAATGAATCCTTCTAATAGAGTGAGAAACTGAGGATACTTTCCAAAGAGACCTGAAAGATAAGTCCTGAAAATATGTTGATTCATAATTTGTGACAATTAGTCTAACAAATTAGTTAATAATTAATGCTGCTAATACTACATATTTCAGAACAGTATGCAAAAAGTTAAACTCTTCAGAGTATCTTTATAATCCCATTATAACATAAAGTTTATTTGACCTTACTGGAGATTCAACATTTATTTTGCATTTGTAGAGGTCAGCACTTCTGATTTTGTACCACACCACTTTTATAATAGGTCTATAAGATCTCAGGTTGTTAGAATAAACATTAGACTTCTTTTGGATGATCAGAAGCAAACACAGAAGATGTGGCCTTTCGTTTTCTTCCTTATTGTACTTTTACATGACCAAAATAAAAATTCTTAGCTTTCAAGCTCAAATATGTTAAAAAGTTATTATGAAGTACTGCACTCCATGAAAATTTTTAGGGGGATCTTTTCCAGTAGATTTATCCTTGATATGCTGCCTAGTGAACTAAATGAAGCCCAAATTATCTTTTTATGCTGAGCAAAACGGAATTCCATGTACATATTGTGTATGTAACTTGCATTGAAGATTTTAATACTTATACAAAAAATGAAGTTGTTATGACTTTTGCCTTCAATGAATTTTAGGAGAGAGAATTTTTCTACTCAGAGTGGGCTTAGAAGTCTCTGCTTTCTCTCTATTGGTGTCAGTAACCATTGGTCAAAGGTTAGCTTGTGACACTTCTAAGCCTTCAAATATTTTGGCTACATCCATGTTTTTTTTTTTTCTTTCATTTCCCCATATTCCATAATTCTGTTATGTTAAGTTTAGAAAAGGGTATGTATTCTTATCTACTTACAGACAAGAGCTCTGACATAGTATCTTACTGCCTGCTCGTATTGCTTTAAACAATCTGACAAACAATAATTATGTCATTTATCCTTTCCTTTTCAGGACAAGCAACACAGTCAAGAAGCTTACTATGGAAGTACTGCTCTTAATTTTTAATGTCAAACAACATGATTTAAAAAAAAAAAAAAAAAGAAAAAGAATTGTGATTGTATAAGTGAGTCTTGTCTTCAGATCAGCTCCTACTTCCTAGAGGAATTTACCCCAGGATTTCAGACCAGTTGACAAGTATATTCCCTTATTTGAATAGACTGAGGACCTATCTTGCCCTATGAAAATTCCCTTGTGCCACAGGAGCAGAGTTACTTGTCCTGGATGTTAGGTGGTATTAGGTGTTCTGCCCCAATAGGCTACAGGAAAAGAATGAACAACCCCTGAATATTGCTGACGTTTGTTTTTTTAACAGGACGCTGTCATGGGAGGTAAATGGTAGATCTGATCTGTGTTGAACCTGTAAAGCAATGTGCTGGTGAGATGTGTCTAAGCAATGAAATTTTCTAGTCTAATTGTATCAGACAGGTGTCATTTGAGAAGTGATCAAAGCCTGCAGTCCACCTGAATGAGGCTAGATTAGGTGTCTAAACATTATTGCCAGTGTCTCTGAGATTTACTGCCAACAGTTGTCTAAACTTCTCTTTAAGAAAGGCCATTTTCCTCAACCTTCTGTACAAAGAAATGTACAGCTGCCATGCTTGTAACCTGTCCGGTCATGCCATGAGGTATCGAACAGCTGGATATGTTCAGGCACGAGTCCCTTCATGCATCCAAGGGCATGCTCAAGTCTGAGCTTGCATGTGCATTCTGCTGTCTTTATGGATCTGTCCGATTTGTCAGAATAGGACTGCCCTGTTAATCAAAACATATTAAAATGGCAATGGGAACCTTTGAAAATTATTTCCTTTGCTAACTATGTTGCTTCTTTACTGCAAGTTGGTCCAGTTTTAGACCAATGTTTTTCATTTCTTCACTGACCTTATCAAGTCAGCACATTTTCTTTCTTGCTGGTAGTGATGTAGGTGTGTATCACAGAGAACAGGAGCTATGCATGTCCTCTAAAGGCAGATTGTAAAATACTCTGTTTGGAACCCAAGGCACTGATGTTCTTATTGGACAACTGCTGTCATACAACAAGTGGTAGATGATACACTTAGTGAAATCAATGAATAAAAATAAGTCATCTCAATTGTAACAAATATTGTCATTGTACAAGACAAAGTTGTATATAGATTGTTTAAAAATTACTCCCCTGCTTTAGAAAATTTATGTTTAAAAGGAGAGTTAATTATATCAAGGGACATAGGAAAATTATTTATGATATTCCTAAGAGTCACATTTGGAGTGATTTGACAGTAGAATGGGTAATAAATATTCTTAAGTAAGTAAAGCATTGTTGAAAAAGCCAATTTATGAGCTTTATTGTGTTTTGTTCAAATGAACTTTTGATGATTCAATTAATTTTGGGGGATGTCAACACAGGAGTCTCACTGGGATAGGAAAAATCTGCCAGGATTTTTGGTGGATGTGCAGCAGGTTCAGGAAAGCTGCATTGCTGGAAGCAGTGTGGCCACCAATCTTGTAATTGACCTTGTGAATAACCTTGTAAATAACTTTATAAATGTGATCTTCTTAGATTTGCTAATTCTCTTAGCAGTGAAGTAGCCAAGAACATACAATGAGGAGAGTCAGGGCCAAAATCTTCCAATTTACTGGAAAGTACTTTCAAAAAGTAAACAAATTCTGTCAAAGCAGAATCCCGATTTTCAGTCAGATGGGTTTTTATATCTTTATGAGAAATACCATGTGTGAATATCTTTTACCTTCACTGAAAGATAAGACAGTCAAATCCAAATTCTAGAGGTACTTTAACTGAAGTATAGTTTAAAGGCACACATGCTAGGTTGTCCTGGTTTTGGCTGGGATAGAGTTAAATTTCTTCCTCCTGCCATGTTTTGGATTTAGTATGAGAAGAATGTTGATAACACACTGATGTTTTCAATTGTTGCTAAGTACCCTGCTAGTCAAGGATTTTTCAGCTTCCCATGCACAAGAGGCTGGGAGGGACCATAGCTGGGACAGCTGGCCCAGCTGGCCAACGGGGTATTCCATACTATGTGATGTCATGCTCAGTATGTGAATGGTAGGCACATCCAGGAAGTAGCGATTGCTGTTTTTTGGGCATTGCTCAGCATTGCTCGGTGGGTACACTCATTTTGTATATTCTATCATTATTATTATTAATAATAATAATAATAACAATTTTCCCTTCCTTTTCTGTTCTATTAAACTGTCTTTATCTAAACTCATGAGTTTTCTCACTCTTACCCTTCCGATTCTCTCCCTATCCCACTGCGGGGGGGGTGGAGGGGGAGTGAGCGAACGGCTGCGTGGTGTTTGGCTGCCTGCTGGGTTGAACCACGACATAGGTTCTCAGTGCTATTCAGTAAAATACGATTGCAGTATTTCACATAACTTGGTAATGCCAAGCCTGTCTTCTGCTTGCAGATGAAAATACTTCTTGTCTTTGCAACAAGTTCACTAGTTTGGGTTATATTCTTCTTCAAAAGCCTGTTAGTCCTGAAGAAACCTGAAAGTGGAAAGATGGAGTCTCAAAGTTACACTGATTTGGGCCATTGACAAGATTTACTTAGTAATAAATTTTAAGTATGTTACGAATATATATGCATTAAAATACAGTGATGCATTATCATGCAAATCTGAAAAAAAATGACAGTCAGTTGTGTAACTGGTAAGAGTTAAGAAATATTTGGAAAAAATTCCATTTCAGCAACTAGGGTTAAATGGATAAACAAGTTCCTGTCTGTGAATACAGGTAACAGATTGATGCATCACTTCTCTTTTCGTTCTGTTCTGTGCTTATGCTGTTTTGATTTTAGTAGTCACATGAAATCATGGCTCAGTTTCTCCTGAGGTAAACCCATGATATCCTGCAACACTTTCAAAGTGGTGAGTCAGAGAGAAAGATAGTGGCATTTACCAGTACTTAATTACCCCTCTCTTCCTTCTCTAAAAATCAATGTTGTTATTATGTTTATTTACAAGTATTTAAATGTAAGCCTTTGTGTAAGACAAGCCGGATACCTCTTTTATGTGAAAATTAGTGGTTTATGTGCAAATATAGCAAGGTACTAAGGCACTAGAATTGATTACCACTAAAAAAAAAAAATCAAAGAAAGATTGAAAGACTTTCTAATGTTTTACATTAAAAAATATATTTATTATTTGGCCCAAACAAAGTTTTAATTACTATTACAGCCTAATAGAATTAAAAGAATACCCCAGAAAAATAGCTGAATTAAACAAAAAATAGCTAAAACATTAACATTAAGGATGACTTATTAATTTCCACTGCAAAAAAGCAAAACAATATTTTCTGCAGTAGAGGATTTTGTATTAAAAAAATGAAGTCAAGGTTACAGTAAAGCTAATTCCCATTACAGTCTTGAAAACTGAAAAATATTGGAGGATATTATCTGTGTATAATTAAGTCCCAGAAAGACCTTCCATTTTTGATGAGACCATGGAAAAAGAAGAATAATGAATCTCTGTTTTTGCTTTCTGATTTCTAATTTACTGTACTGCACCATCTTAGCTCATGCACTTTCAGCACTAAGATTAGTTTTCATTATCAAGTTATAAGCAGTAGCAAAACAACTGAAAGGAAGAAAGAAGCCATGATACAGTACCAAAAATCTAACCTTTAGTTTAATGGAGCATCTGGAACATACTAACTTTACCGAGTCTTACTCATTAGTGATACAGCGTTCAACTAATTGTGTATAACTTCAATTTTTCTATTAATAATTTTTAAACAAGACTGAAGTTAGCTTTCAATGCTACAGTCTTTTAAATTGCTGCACTTTGGCAAGACCTGCTTTAGGTTATGGAGAAATAAACTTTGGGCTTCTCTTATTTACAGGAGATCGGATTAATTCTTGTTCTGATGTCCTGAAACAGTAATCTCTGTTGGAAAATCTCTGTGAATTGGACATTCATAAAATGTCATAGAAGTAAAAACTAAGACTTTGGGGTTTGTGTGTGTGTGTGTGTGTTCAAATTTATTTGGATTTTTTTAGATTTTTTCCTTTTTTTAAATAGTAAACTAGCTGTTTCTAAGAGGTTTGTGTAGCTTACTTGTCTTTGTGTTACATCCCTTAAAGCTGTATAGGTGAGTGAATGCTCCCTGTCCTGCTCCCAGTAGTCCCAACGCCTGAACTATTTTCCAGAAATATTTTTAGCAGACCAGCTGGCACTGCTTTTTTTTTGCATGGCCTGACTTTTTTATTTCTTTATTTTTCTTTAGGCTATATATTTGTACTAATTTGGGGCACAAAATTACCTGGTGCTTACCATCAAAATGCCTCTTTCTATAACTGATAACAGACCCTGAGAGCAGGGTGTAGCCATACGTACTGCATATAGAGGACATTTGTAAGAGAGAATCTGGCTCATACTGCACTTTTACAGGAAACACTCATTGCATGACAGGATTTGTTTTGATTCAGCTCCCAACAGATGTGAAATTCCAAGTTTTGCAGATGAAACTCTCTTCTTTTTTGATAAATATTTATCTTCTGAGTCACTATGGACCATGTATATCTACCCTCTGAGTAGAAATTCAGAAATGATAGAACATTAGTTTCATTCTTCAAACGGTTTTGCTATATGAATTTGAAAAATATCAATTTCTTTGGCTGTTTTCATCCTATTTCAACTTTTGGATAGAGCAACATTTTCATTTAACTAACTATAATTTAATTATATTTTTTGTAAGTGGATCCAAATCTCAGTTGAGCAAATACACCACTTTGTTTTCAGATGATGCTTTTTCTACAGAATTCTGCATGTGGTATCCTTCATTTAGTGTTGCCTCTGTCTTAAATGTTCTGGTCTGATTTTTCTTCCAGAAGTACATTTCAAAATTTTTGAACTCTTATTTATTATAATGTATTTGGTTGTTGGGCACTGAAGAAATTAAGTATACCAAACACCAGAAGTCATCCAGCTGGATTTCTACTCTGTTCTCTGTATTCTGTACAGTTTTAAAACTGTTGCATCAGGTCTAAAGCCTATTGTTGATTCAAGTGAATAATTTCCACTTAAAATAGACAGTGAATTTGATAGACTTTTGAGATAAGGTGAACTTCCTGCACAGACCATTAAATCAAACAACATACTGGATATTGATGTTAAATGGAATCAAAACATAGTATTTACATTTATTATAAAGCATTTCCTAATATTCCTCTAACAGAATCTGTGCGCTGACTGAAATATTGATCAGAAGATTTAACTGAAAAGTAACCCTGAAATTAATACCAGTAGCAGTAACTATGCATTTCACCTGCTTAGTTTTTGTGGAACTTACATATGTCAAGTCTGTCTTACTGATCTAAAAAGTGCAGATAGAGTTTAGGCAGCTTTCTCAATGCCATCCACTGTATACCTAGTCTTGCTAGAAATCTAAATTGCCTGATTTTTCCTGGCATTGTTCCATCATACTTTTAATCATGACAAGTATTCTATACAAGGTAATAATTTTTCTTAGGGAAATGAAATACATTCTTTGTAAAATCTTAATTAATGAAGAGAGACCAGAAGGCATAATTTTCTGATAACAGAAGATAATGTCCAAAACAAAAAAGTTGAAATGGGTTGATAGATTCAGCGTTCCACATTCATCTGGTGTGAAGCATACAAACAGAAATCCTCAGTCAAGTACCAAACGATGTTAAGAATTGCTCAGATGCTAGTTTGAGACAATAACTTTGAGGTCATGTTCTGAGGATTGTGTCTGCCTACAAGGTAAAAAGAGAAGCAAATCTCTAATTTCCCCCAGTCTCAGCTGGGTACAGAGCCAGGCTCTTTTGATGACTTGCTCTGCTCTAGTGCCATGGCCAACATGTAGACTTCCTCACTCAAGCTATTTTCTAGCCTGTCATGGCCTTTTTCCCTTTCACCAACAAATTTCAGCCCTGCAGGATTTAAAACATTAGGACCTGCAAAGAGAGGGAACACAAGGGACAGGAAAAAAGTGTCTACCTTTCTTGCCAGCATTGTTCTACTTGTCCTGCAAGAAAGTACTAGTTGAATCATGGTGAGTCGCTTGGTAAGTACTTACCACAAAGTAGACCAGTTTGCTTCCAATGAATGCTTCAGTATTTCATATTAAGCAATCATTAGAGCAGAGATTAGAAATCACATTTGACTTATACCTCTCAATGAGGAATCCATTAATGCAGTGCATTAATACCAAATTCTGTTAACGCTGGTAGGACAAATTAGTTTCTGAGAACTTTCAAGGGAAAATGGTATTACAAATATTACCCGATTTCTCTAAATTTTATATTCTGAAGGACTTGGGACATCATCTGATTCTTAGAAGGGTCATTGGGGAGTGTGTATTTTAGTGAATGATGAATTAGGCCTGCAATAAACACAAGAATAGGAGTCTACAAATAGTTCTAATGAGAGCTACTTCTTGTAGGCTACAATTTAAGAAGGTATGTAAGGAACTTAGTATGTATTAACTAAGCATGTAAACAGTTATATTAACTTCAGGAAGTTTACAAATATGCTCAATACAGGGAACATACTGAGCTCAGAGCGTCCAAGAAATACAATATAAAATTGCAGGCGGGCTGAAAATTATAATTCCAAGTTCTTGTTTCTAAGATTCCAATTTACTTTCTAGGTTTTTATTGAAATTTTAAAGTGAAACTCTCTGAAATTCCAAAACATTTACTGGAACTGTAGAAAGAAGTTTCAGATGACATTCACCTCAGTATGATAATCTGAATTCAATTAATTTTGTTTTGTTTGTCAAAAGCTTTTTGATTGTCTCAAAATAATGTCTAGTACTCTGCAAACATAACCTATAGTTTGCCGACATAAAGAATGTTAGTTCCAATTACATCACTGCATCAGTGCTACCTTGTATTTTTTCTGAACACAGTGGATCATCTCTATGAATTTAATGATTAAAATCACTGAAAAACCAGATGTCCACATATATATATTTTTACATATTTGATTATGTCTTTTTGCATATCTTAGGTAGATCTATTTTACGATAGTATGGAAATTAAAAAAAAAAAATACAACAAACACAAAAGTTGGTTGGAACTCTTTATTCAGTGTGACTTCTCAAATGAACAGGAGTTTTCAGAAATACTTAAATAGCCATGTTGGAAATCATTAAGGATTTGTGGGTTATACAGAGTTTTAGAAAATATAAGACTTCTGAGACAGTAACTAGTGTAGTCCTTTTTCCAAAGGCAGAACCAATAATATCTAAACGGTTGACAGCAGTTTTTCCAATTCGTTCTTAAAAATGCACAGTAGTTGGCTTATACAGCCTCCCTTGGTTATCCATTGCGATGCTTAATTGCCTCTGTGGACAGGTCTATCATAAGGAAAGCTGCCTGTTGCTCTTGCAGCAGTTTAGCTTATTGCTCCACTTCAGGGTACTTTGGAGTGGACGTAGAGAGCAGTTGAGTCTCCCCCACTTCCTTGGCATCTGAAGATAAGGAGGAAGGTGCCTCCAGATGGGAAGCGGATGGCTGTTACAGGCGCACCTGCGGGAGGCTGGAGGCGAGGAGCTGAGCCCCGGGCTCCCTGGCTCTGCCAGACAGCCGAGCGCTGAGCCCGGTGTGGACTGAAATGGCAGCCGGTGCTGCCCGTGCCGGTGGGTCTCGGCTCCTCTGGGGATATAGCCACAACTACAGCACAAGTCACCTAGGCCAGTGGCTGGCACTGTGGCTGCGTAATGATACTTCAGATTAACAATTTCCTTTACTAAGAAAATATGGGGACTTCAGTACTTTCAGTGTGTTGAGCCTCTAAATTCTTACAGGAGACTGTATTGTACTGGCATATAACGACTTTCCAGAGATAAGCAGATAAACAACAGAGCTGAGACTGTTTTGCATTGCGTTTTAATTATGCTGTAGGTGGTGGTTTCTTTTTTTTTTTTTTTAAGTGAATGAAAGATAAATTTTGCTTTTCTAAGTTTTGAAATAAAAATAGGTTTCAAATTTCTAGTCTTAAAAATTGTACTTTACTAAATACATCTACAAAATTCTTATTTTGGGGTACTGGGATTTTAGTTTTCCTTCTGTTTTCTATGTATTTCACTTTCTTACCTGCTGCTCCAACTTCTAAATGTTGATGACTGGATGTGTTGGGAAAAGAAGTAACCACATGAAAAAGGAGGGATTTTACAAGAATTGTATCTGAAGATCATGTTCAAAAAAAGTCCTATGCTGTAAATTAATAATACTTTTGAAAAGCTGAGAATATATGTTTTTCTGAAAAGCATTTTAATCTAATTTAAAATGGTAGAACTGCGTATTGCACGAGCTCCATTCTCTTGGACATATAAAAGATACATGATGTTTACAAGGAGAGGTACACTCTGACATAATCATTTTTAGTTAGCAAAATGACACAAAAGGAATCGTAGATAGCAGCGCAGATGAGGGGAAGCGAAAGACTTTAAATCATCTTTTCACATTCAAATGATGGCTTACTGAATATTAGGAGAACAGAATAAAAGAAGATGGGATGGAAATACAAAGGAAGAGATATGAGGAAAATTCCTTTCAGGATTTTGACTAATTATTACCAAAATGAAAACATTTAAAAATCATTAAAAAAACCAAAACCACTTTACTTATTGTTGGTTCATTCTGAAAGGAAGGACATTAATTATTATTCTTGACATTGCTGAATTCTTATCTCTTGCACTCACTGGTCTTTATTAAGCTTTGTGGCAAAACATGACATTTCCTTTATAATAATAAATGTTTCAGAATGAAGAAACATTACAGTTCTGGTTTTTGTTTGTTTGTTTTCCAGGAGAAGAAAATTTAATTAAGATTTTTTTTAAAAAAGCACTTAAGGATTATTGAAGACAAAAGCAATATGATTATAGGAAAACAAAGAATTTTTAAGCTGAAAGATTCTTTGTTGTTTCATTTAGGTGTTACTGTGAGAGATTATACAAAAGAATAGATGCATGAAGTCACTCAGCCAATGCTGAGTCAAAGGTAGATTGCAAAGCCTTGTTTCTGTGCTAATGAATGCTTTATCTTTTCTCCTTCAAAAATATTTCATTTTTTAATGACCATTACCTAAGCATTACAATTTGAGCCTTTTCTTACAAAACTTTAATTAAATTGAATTAATTTAATATTTTTTATTAACCTGTAGTTGGTTGTTATACTAATTTATAATTTGATTATTGGGTCTGGGTGTAAATGAAACTAAGGCTCTGTTTCACTTAGAAAAAATAACCAACTTAACAGCCCAGCCATTTTTTTAGTATAATGACACTAGTAGTAAGTAGTAGTGCTATTATTTCAAATATAACAGTAATTTTCTTTCAGAAGATTGTCTAGAAGCTGTGTTAACATGGCCCCATTACTGTCAATGTGAGAGGACAGATATTTTTAGAGAATGGAAAATAGAGTCATTGCAGAAATTGAGGAATGTCTAATGGTTTCCCCTTTAAAGAACAAATTTCTTCATATGGGACAACATGTAGAACAGAGTAGGGGAGTACATGGAGAACTGAAATGAAAGTATAGCTTTCATGTGGAAATTATTTAAATGGTATGACTTATATTTTGAAAATACATACAGACGTGCCACAGTTACATTGCTTATGCACAAAGCAGGTTACATAGACAAGTGTACGTACGTGAATATAATTGTTAAGTGTAATAGCATGGCAACAGACAAATTAAAAATGCCTAAATGAAATACAGATCTCATTATTTGCAGAAGTTAATTAAAATCTTGGCAAGATTTTTTTCTTTGATGTTCTATACCTAATTGTTTTTAAAAATGGATACTTTTGATAAACTTCCTAGAATTGTGTCTGGCATCTTTAAAGACACAGTTAGTTTAGTCGGTACCTTGTTCTCTGTTCTAAAAGTTAACATTGCCTTTGTTGTTTAAACACAAGGCATGTCCCTATTGTCACTTCCAATTTCAATTTTAGCTGGTCTGAGAATTAAAACATTTTGAATTCTAGGACAAGTAGGACTTTCATGTCTGACTCCATCAAAGGCTATCATATTTACCTTATATTTTAAGCACCTATACGCACCTCTGTTCATATATCATTATTAGGTTGCAAAGGAATGCTCTTAAAATTTAGGAAATATCAGAAATAAACTTGCCTCTGCAATATTATGCCAGCCCCCTTTTGTACTTCTCAGTTTTTAGTTATATTTTTAACCTTTAATCCAAAGATGTGTTTACAATTAACTTTACAAATATTTCTTTACACTTTCCATAATCATTCACTCAGGCATAAAAAGATGGAGCTGAAATGGAAGGTGTAATAGAAGATATAATTGGCTGAGTTAGAATTTGTCTGGGATGTTCAAGTTAACTCACACACTTACTTCATACTTTAACTATTCCTCCAGAACATTATTCCATTTCTAAAGACCTTGAGGGTAAACAAGGATTAATTCAAGAAAGAAAACCTATATAATTCTCTTGAGTATATATAATTATCTTGAGTAAAAGCTTTTCTCCTAGTGAAGCATAACCCAGTTATATATAAATATATATGTGTGCATATTTAGTGTGTCCGTATGTGTGTGTTTGTGAACTGCAAAAATATAGAAACTTTTTCAAGAACAAAGAGAGGAGTAGTTTATATGAATTATGGCACACTAAGACCTAACTTCAACATCGGCACTGGTTTTATTGAAAGTTGTAAGAGATGGCCAACAGATCATGGCTGGCCAATTGAAAGGAAAAAGGCAGCTTTATTTTTGACTGTCATATATCTTGAAACACTTACTGGGTTCACAAAGTTTCAATTAACTCAGGCAGAAGAGACTAATGTGTTTGAATACGATAGATTTGGCAAACACAAGGAGTAATGACCAAGGCTTACAGAACAAAAAATTATGACTTGGATCTGACCAAGTACAGACATTTTCAAAGTAGACCCCTCTATTTGTGAATTAAAAGGGCATATGCTAGCTGAATTCTGAAGTGACTCTGCAGGCATGTAGGTGCTGTATTGTGCCCAAATCTATAGGGTTCACATGGCAAGGTTTTGGTAGTCGGGGGGGCTGCAAGTGTGGATTCTGTGAGAAGACACCACATCTGATAGAGCCAATGCCAGCCGGCTCCAAGACAGACACACCGCTGGCCAAAGCTGAGCCAATCAGGGATGGTGGTAGCGCCTCTGTGATAATATATTTAAGAAAGGGTAAAAAACACTGCACGACAGCAGCCACAAGAGAGGAGTGAGAATGTGAGAGAAACAACCCTGCAGTCAGTGAAGAAGGAGGGGGAGGAGGTGCTCCACACGCCAGAGCAGAGATTCCCCTGCAGCCCATGGAGAAGACCATGGTGATACAGGTTGTCGCCCTGCAGCCCATGGAGGTCCACAGTGGAGCAGATATCCACCCACCACACCTTCATATACACAGTCTCTCTCAGAGAGGCTTCCTTTCTCCTGGTTTTGTTATTCTTGACACCTGGCACTGTAGACAAGTTTAGAGAGGGGAATTACTCCCTAAAATAAATAAAAAAAAAAATTAGAAGTTTTCAAACCATGGAAAGCATAATAAATGAATGAATACAGGAGAGACAGCAGCTTGATCTATTGACATATTCAAAAATTAAAACAAAAGAAGCTGAAGGATGCACATTCCTCCTAAAGGAGCATGTGAAATATGTACATTGATGAATAACGAATTTAAAGTGATATATTGTAATGCAAAGGAAAAGAGCTGCTGTTACTGGACTGGCTGTGCACCAAGGTTTGTGCTATTGTCAGGAGGATATCCTCATTGAGTGTTCAGAGGTCCAGAACAATTAAGCAGTTTAAAAATGTCTCCCAGAGAACAGAGAAACCCTTAATAGAGAACAAAAGGGAGCTGGAAGAAATTAACACAGGACGTATGTACGTAGATCACAGCACAGCTGAGATCACCACCAAGGTGTCTGCCCTAACTGGTGAGGAGAGTGGCCATGGGAATGACAGATTATACTTGGAAATTTTTATTCAGTTTTGTTGCTTAACCCAGTGTTTTATGAATGCTGTTGAGCAGTGCTTCTCTATGGATGTGCAATGCGGATAAAGACTCTGAGAAAATGAAAACTTAGAAAAGATCAAGTTCTTAGTCAGACTGAAGTACAAAATTTGTTTCTCTACAGGTACTTCCAGGGAGGGATACAGTTCTAAAGAAGTAAGATCCAATTTAGAGATTTAGGTATTTTGAGCACTAATGAAAATTGAAAGTATAATTCATCCCAAGATATTTATTATTGTACTTTGACACTTGCACTGAAAATGGCTGTATCTATGTTGGGAACCTGGCCTGTGAGAAAATGGAGAAGAACAGGCCTGATTCATTTGCTTTACTTTTTGCTTGTTAGGATATGTCTATTTGATTTGGTCATATTACTCCTCTATTGTTTCAGTACCTCCAAATACATCAAGATGTATATAATCAGTTTGAACAGATAACTTGATGCATATAAGAAAGTTTCATGTCTTTAACTAAGACTGGATGAAACTGGTTATAAACCACTTGCTGCTGCTGTTTAAAATGGCCTAGAAACCTCTCCATTTACTTTATGAGAGTTGCTTTTTTTGGTCCGTTATGAACATAGGTTGCAGATGCAATCTTTAGAAAATTTACAAAAAGTGCAATTAAGCAAAATACAAAGTTAATTTTTACAGCAGCATGTTTTAACCCAAAACAAAGAAAGAATATAGCCAGTATCAGATGAAATCGGGCATTAACTGCCCAATCTACTGGTCAATTTAAGATACTCCGGAGAATGACTGAAACTACCAGAACAGGTTGAATAGGATGGCATGCTTCCAGCCCCTAACACTAAATAATCACAGAATAACAGAATGGCTGAGGTTGGAAAGGACCTCTTGAGATCATGTAGTACACCCACACTGGTTCAAAGAAAGGTCAGCTGCAACAGGTTGCTCAGGGCTGTGTCCCCAGCTGGACACATGTTTTGAACATCTCCAAGGATGGAGACTCTACAACCTGCCTGGGCAACCTGGTTCAGTGTTTGACCACCCTCACAGTGGAAAAATTTCTCCTTCTGTTGAAGTGGAAATTCCAGTATCTCACTTTGTGCCCTTTAACTGAGCACCATGGCTAAAAGTATGACTTAATCATCCCCTCCCCACCACCAGATATTTGCACACATTGGTAAGATCCACATGAGCCTTCTCTTCCCCAGGCTGAACAGTCGCAGCTTTCTCAGACTCTCTTCATATATCAGATGCTCCAGTCCCTTAATTACCTTCATGGCCCTGCACAGGACTCATTCCAACAAGTCCATGTGTGACACAACACTCCAGGTATGGCCTCACCAGTGCTGACTAGAAGGGAGGGATCACCTCCCTTAACCTGCTGGCAATACTTTGCCTAACACAGCCCAGGAGACTTTTGGCATCTTTTCCTGCAAGGGTACATTGCTGGGTCATGTTCAATTTTTTGTCCATCAGGACCCCCTCAACCTTCTCTGCAAAGCTACTTTCTAGCTAGTTGGCCCCCAGCTTGTACTGCTGTCTGGGATTATTCCTCCCCAGGTACAGGATTTGGCATTTGCTTTTGCTGAACTTCATGAGGTTCCTGTTGGCCCATTTCTCCAGCCTGTCCAGGTCTCTCTGGATGGCAGCACAACATTCTGGTGTATCAGCCACTGCTCCCTTCATTTGTATCATCAGCAGACTTGCTGAGGGTACACTCTGCCCCATTGTCCAGGTCATTAATGAAGATGTTAAACAGAATTTGTCCCAGTATTGGCCCCTGGGGTGAATCACTAGTGACTTGCCTCCAACTGTACTTCATGCTGCTGATCCCAAAGCTTTGAGCCCAGCAGTTCAGCTAGTTTTCAGTCCACCTCACTGTGCTCTGCCGAGCCCGTACCTCATCAGTTTGTCATTAATGATACTATAGGAGAGTGTTGAAAGCCTTACTGAAGTCATAATAAAGAACACCCACTGCTCTCTCCACGTCTAGCACGTCACTCATCTCATTGTAGAAGGCTACCAGGTAGGTAAGGCATGATTTCTGCTTCATAAATCTGTACTGAATACTCCCCATCCTCTTCTTGTCCTTCACGTGCCTGGAAATGGTTTCCAGGAGAATTTACCTCCATCATGCTCCTAGGCAGGGATTGAGGTGAGGCTGACCAGCCTACGCTTCCCTGAGACTCCCTTCTTGCCCTTCCTGAAGTAATGGTTGCTTTCTTCCAGTCTTCAGGAACCTCTCCAGTTGCCATGACTTTTCAAAGATAATTGAAAGTGACATCTGCCTGCTCCCATGGGACTCGTGGGTGCATCCCATCAGGCCCCATTGACTTAAGTATGTGCAGTTTGTTTAAGTGCTCCCTAAATTGTTCCTCCACCAAGGGTAAGTTGTCTTTGCTCCCTATTTTCTCACTTGTCTCAGGGAGCTGGGATTACTGAAGGCTGGTCTAAGCAGTAAAGACCGAGCCGAAGAAGACATTGCGTACCTCAGCCTTTTCTATGTCCTTTGTCACTGGGTCTCCCACTCCCACTCCCACTCAGCAGTGGGCCTGTGTTTTCCCTTATCTTACTTTTGCTGCTTATCTATCTGTAGAAGCCTTTCGTGTTGCCCTTCATATCCCTTATCAGATTCAACTCCTGGTGGGCATTTCCTAACACCATCCATGCACCATTGGACAGTTGTCTTTATATTCCTTCTGTGTGACCTAACCTTGCTTCCACTTCTTATATGTTTCCTTTTTAAGGTTGGATTTTTTCAGGAGCTCCTTGCTTATCTATGAAAGCCTCCTGCCACACTTTTTTGATTTCTTACTCATCAGGATGGACCATTCTTGAGCTTGTAGGAGGTGATCCTTGAAAATCACCTAGCTCTCCTGGAACCCTCTTTTCTGCAAGACCATATCCCATAAGAGTCTTCCAAGCAGATCCCTGTGCAGGCCAGAAGAATGCAGAAATTCTCTGGAGTGGTTCGCTTGACAGCCTCCAGCTATCAATCCCTAAATTGTGTGAGAAAAATCGGCCTTCCCTGCACCCCCATTAATACCATTAATGCACGAAGCATCCTTTGGTGGTGGTGGAGAGAGGTTGCAAGCTTGTACAGTCTCTGCATGCCATGATCCTATTTCTATCCCACCCAACACCCAGTACTATATTCATCCATAAAAACATCAATGTTAAGGAAACATTGTGCTTTATATATACACCAAACTGTGAGTAAATAAGGCAAATATGTGTAAACAGGTTTGTGTTCACCAGACAAATTATTAATTTACATTACATTACTTTCCTTCTATTGGATAAACAGCGGATAATGCGTATCAGTTCTGGTTTTTTTTCAGCCACAGTATATTCACAGGGGTCTATTTGTCGAGAGATGCGGACATGATTTAGGCAGTTTACGGTGAAATACGGATTTAGATATGTAGCTGTTAGTCCTTATAACCCAGTGACATAGGCTTGTGAGAAAAAAAATAATCAGCCTAATAAAATGCATACTGAAAAAAGAATGCAGTCAGACACTGATCCATATTTAGCATGGTTGCTATGGAATAGCACAGATTAACATGCTCTCAATGGCTGACATGTTATTCAAGAAGTAGGAATTCAAAAAAATACAAACGGACAGATAAGACCTCAAAAATACCTATATAAGTATTGTATTTCAGAACTGTGCAGGTGATACATATGGTAGGAGTCAATGATTGCCAGACACTGTGAAACATTAAAGGAGTTGTTATACATCCACCCTAGTTGGACACATAATGGAAAGGAGTCATTGACATGTTTTATATGTTCAATTGGTGAGGATAAGGAACATTTATTCCGCACTTTTTCCTGGGAAGAAACATCAATTTAAGACATGTAAGCCCCAGGACATGGTACTGTTAGAGCAAATGATCTTGCCATCTCTCGGCAATACTCATAACCAACGGAGTTTTTCAAGTCCAAATGGCAGAATAAGGTGTCTCAGAGGCTAACTGAACAATTTTAGAAGTATTTAAAGCTCTGTATTACAAAAGTGCTCACTGTTGGTGGTGCTATGTTAGCCTGGCAAGCAAAGATACTGTTGGAATCTATCTTTAAGGTAGCTTAGCTTTGGAGACAGGATGTCTGGGGCAGGGTTGCAGACATTGGTGTTTTGTTAAAAAGTTGCAATTGCCAGAGAGTGAATGAAGCAGAACTTTGTCAAATTTACCTAGGCCAGACAGCTCCTCCTTCCCATGTGATAGATCTTTGGGCTCGGTTGCAGGTGTTTTGCAGTGGGCCAGCCCTGCCATTCAAACAATCGCTGGTACAAGCACTGTGAGACCTTCTCAGCAACGTGTTTTTGTGGATAAATATGCGCTTCCGTATTGTCTGCGTTAAAATTGAATTCCTGCTATGAAAAATTAATGGTGTATGTTGTATTATTCATTAGGAAAAATATTTGCCTGACAATTGTTTCTTTTTAAATAGGTGATCCATAATGTAAAGAAAATGTCATAAGAATATAGTGACTGCACAATCTGAGCATGCATTATGTGCTCTCTTGGTCATATGTTGCTTTTTGGTCATATATTGCCTATTACTTGCAGAATTCAAATAAGCTGTATTTTACATGATTACTTGGAGGGAAGAGGCCAACTTTTATACTGTTAGATCTTTATATGATATTCTTTTCTCTTTTGGCTTAAATTATTTATGTACATCATGCATAAACCAGAAACATTTAAACTCGTTGGACATCTCAGGCACCTCCCTAGGGCTTACATGTTAGAAGTATCATGTCCCCCCCCAAAACTGCTTACACGGTCACCTGAATTTGTCTCTCATTAATCTGTAGAAAAAACATTATAGGGAAAGGACTGTAATTATGTAATTTTGAAAAGGAGAGCGAAGAAGAATGCTTTTATAAATGTTCATTGCAAGCTGGTTTTGGTGTGATGCTGCTTCTCTTGTCTCTTCACTTACACAGAAGCAGGAAAAGACTTCTGGTGCATTCACATCAGGAAACAGCGGGTAAAGGAAGTATTCATTAACAGGTTATTTTAGATCCAAAAAGTCAGCCATAACAGTAAGATATGCATGTATATGACACTCCAGAAAGTATTTCTAACTACATAATATTGTTCTTTCTGTGTATGCCCTCAGGGATCATCTGTCAGAGTGACTACTCTCTCTGGCTTACTTTTTAGGCAGAACTAATTATTTTCATTTCCCATAATATTATTTTCTGTCCACATAAACTCTTCTTCTGCTGTGTTAGAGATCATATGGATAAATTGTAGACTGGGAATCTGAAGTGTCAAAATGACTGAGTAGCTACTTTGAAATAATGGATGCTAAAATTTAGTTAGCAAAACTTGTGACAAACATTTTTAAGTAGTATATAGAAAAACTATTCCAAAGATAGAGGATGTATTAATTCTAATAGTGGAATATTATTTCATTGCTTCTGTCTTAAATTTATGCTTTTGGTATTCACTTTGAATTTGTTTGCGTTTCTTTGAAATATTTCTAATTTTGTTGAATTGTCTTGTTTGGCAGGGTATGTAAGTGTAAATGTTATATTGACAACACAATTTTTCAGTCAATCTAGATTGTCTAGATGTACCTAGGCAACCTCTTGTCAAACTTGGCATCTCAGAGTGGTTTCAAAAGACTTTAATAGTGTGAGGTTCAGAAAACATTAGCAGTAATGAGCTTTTCCATGCTAATTCTAGTTTACGAAAGGAGTTCACTGCCCCCCATACCCCCCGAGTTGTTCTGGAATTAAACTAATAAATCTGAAAGTTATAACCATTTATTTCTGGCAGGAAAACAAGTCAGTGCTAAATAAGTGCTACTGATTTTTTATTTAGCTTGAAAGTTTGCAGACTAGCTAGTTCTTCAGCTAGAAATTCTGGTACTTTTCAATAAATCAGGGGAACCCCATGGCAGAAAGGGTAGATTATTTTATTTGCAAGATTCCTGGAAAAGTGAAAAAGGGAAAAGTCAATGCCCTATAGACATTACATATCTATATATATTAAATTTTTTTTTAAATATATTTATATATTATGTATATGTGTGTATTTACAGTATTCCTACACACACACAAACATATATATGCAACGCCCATAATGCATGGACTGTATCTTCACTATATAAATATATATATGTATACATACATGCATATATAAAAATAAATATATAAAAAATGGATTATTTTGAAATAAATAAATCCAAAAGCATTTCTGCTTTTGGCTAAAAATGAAGATGTTATTTGAAAACAATTGGATGTGTGCAGAGCCACAGAAACTCAGTAAGTTGTAGTTCACTTAGGAGGTGTGGAGGGTAAGGGAAATGAAAGGAACAGGGTGCTTCCCCAGTCCCCCAGTTCCAATAGCAACTCTGGGTTATAGAGTTCCTTCCCCTCGCTATCTTAGGCCATTTATTTCTGCTCCTGCAGCACAGTTCAATTCCTCTTCCACCTCCTAAGCCTCTAATCTGATTTGTACTTAACTGAGGAAAAGCCATTGTCCAAGAAATGAGGTAAATCATGAATATCAATGTGCTACTCACACCTGGCTGCCTTTTCATACATGTTAGGGAGATCTACTGTCTCCCAGGGTTTCATATCACTGTAGGTTCCTGACCATAAAAGCAAGAACAACAACTAATGAGAATACAGCTATTGCCTGTGTTTCAAACCCCTGGAAAAGCCCACTGATACTCACGGTAATATCTCTTGTAGTCTGCAGTTCAATACTTTGTATTTCAGCATATCTCTCTGAGTGTAAATGATAGGAGCTGGGTGTCTTATGCAGCCTGTGGCAGTGTGTTTGGTTCTGTACTGTGTCAGCACTTTACCTGACAGCGTACTCTGCTCGGTTTTTCTCTAAATCTTCTATCATCTCCTGTCTGTACTCTGTGTTTTTATCTTTGGAAAGGAGTAACTGAGGCACGTGTGACTGTGGCCAACACACTGGATGCTTCTTTGGATTAGAGAGCGCACATAGTAGAATGGCAAGAGAACATATTTAGAGGGATTTAGATTAGCTAATAGACCTGACTGAATAGTAGAGAAAACAGACTAACAAACTAAGTTTTAACTGCCAGGGTTTACAAACACAGTAAGTCAGCTGTGGGCATTTAACTACATGGGCATTTAAACCTTGCATAAAAAATGGAAGAGTCACAGACTATGTTTGCAACAACAGCTATATGTGTCTGAGAGCTGCTTTAGTTCATAACAAATGATTATAGCAATTCTCTTCTGCTCTGGGGCCAAGAATCAAAGGAATGTAATGTTTATATGCCATGCTTACTTTAAGTTAGGGCAAATATATTCAACAATTTGCATAGAAAAAGGCAGGAAAAGAGAAAGGAAAGGACAGAAGCCATAAAAAGTGTTTGCATTTCCCTAAGATTTGTTGCACCTATACTTCTCAACCTAAGGGGGCAGGCTGTATTTTGAGATTCCCAGTTCCAAGGAAACGAGCATCTCACACCCATCTACGCATACTCTGAACTTGCATTTCTCAGTTGTGTCATTCTTTGGCTTATGGTCATCCATGCTTGACCCATACATCCAGTTCGCTATCCTCCTCTGCCATCTCCAACGATAAACCCCCAACTTTTCATCAGCTCCTAAATCAATGTATTTGCACTGCACACTGTCAAATGTCATTTTATATTTGATTTAGTCTACAACTTGCTAAGAATTGGTCAAGCCCATTGATATGATACATCAAAATATACTCACATATCCTGACTTCATCTTCACGGAATATCGAGGCACACTTTCTCGACCAATATTTCCTTCCTGTCTTTGACACATTTCTTCAAGTAATAGCATTCCTGAATATATTTTTTCTATTGTGAACGAGATTCTAATTAAAAAGTAGAGCCTTTTCTGGTATTAGTTCAACATTTGGACTGCACAACGTTGCAAATTCCATTTTTCCCATTATATTAAAACATCCTCACTACGGACAGCTTATAAATTTTTTAAAGTTCCTTTAATTTTTCTGCTTTCCTTAAAGTAGGATAATTTTCTCCACTTTCATAAAGATGGTGTCATAGAGAGAGTGCTTTCTAAAAAGATACTTATGGAAGCTTCCTTTTTGTTTTTCCTAAAGTATCTTTTCTAGTGAAGAGTAAAAAACTCGATTTCGTATTCTATTTTTACAGATATTATTTAATCTGTTCAATTTACAAACCACAACGGGCAGATGTCGAAGTATAGACACTTAGTATAGAAGAAAAACACTGAACAAAAGTTTTGTTTCATTCTGATATAGTTTTTTTCCATTTACATATTGATCACCTTTGGTAAGAGACCTACACTTGAGTGCATCTTTCTGATTTGACCTTAAAATCTGTTTTTCTAAAAAGAAAATAAAGGTCTTATTTGTTTTACCATTTTATGTTACTCACTCTTCTCTAAACCTTTATCAATGGTGTAAAAAAGGGAAAAATCAGTGCTGTTTTAAATGCAAATGCTTAAATGACAAGCCTCTTGTGAAATATCCAGGGTCAATTCATCCACTTCATGTTAGACTCCTACACTGTTGACTTCTGCATCTGTGCTAGTTATCCCAGTCCCCTCTTACAGCCAGTGGAGGGAAGCAAACATTTCTTGTCTGATCTATCTCCATTAGGATGAGATAAATTGGCACCAAGAAAAAATCTATTTTCCTTCAATGTGTATCTATCTGTCTTCTCTGATCTATTTTTCTTACTGCTTTACCCCCCTGATTATTACATTTTCTAGAGGTTTTTTTTTTTAAGTTACAGTGTTTCTCAGTAGTAGTTCAGGAGATCCAGGCCATTTGAATCTGACACAAAGTGAGTGATTGCCATCACAAATGTTCTCCACCAAGAGCCAGTGAAGAGTTACATGGCTTAACATTAATCACACATTTGTGTGAAGGGATTCTTCATATTAGATGTTGAAATAAATAATAAGTTTCAATGGATGGAGGCATTTTATACTGAACTGTGGATGGCTGTAGACTAGAGGGCAAAGTTTTACTCCTAACTCAAGGAATCGTTAGTGGGCGAGTGAAGTGCAAAGACACTGCAATCTTCATACAGGTGACGCTATCTCTTGTTTAGCAAAAAGATACTGCCAGAATGACCTTCAGGAAAAGTTAAAGGTGATAAGCTTTGGGGAGAAAAAATTGAATGTGACTGCTATCACTAGAGGGAAATGAGATTATTCCTAGAAAGCTACCGTGGTTTACTAGAGGAAAACTTTTTGCTGGATAGTATCTGAGAGCTGCATCAGTTAAATGCATGTGGAAAGCCAGCTGTCTTTAAGTGGAGGGAAAGAAACAATGAACATTTATTTTTATGAGAGCAGGTTGAATATGACATTACTTTTTATATTCACATGGGTGTTTTATAAACTTCTATAACTGCCATCTTTATTTTGCCTAGTATAAAAACAGAACAAAAATTCCAAAATTACATTCCAGTGTCAAGGGATAAATAACTAAGAAAACTGTTTTGTTGTGAGGCAAGAGCATGCCTCATACTCAACAAAGTTACTGAGAGACTATAGAGTTTGTCCTAACATAGAAGTCATACTAACCTTACTGTTTCCTTAACAGGCCTAATTTAAGCTCTAAATGGTGTTTTAGGTACATGAACTGGTGATAGAGCCTTAAAGGAAGAAGTCAGACCCCTTGGAGATTCCAAAACAATAAACAAAGGTGAGGAACTGCTTCAAAAGACTATTTATTTTTATGTGTGCATGTAATTATGGTTATAGGTATTCATTATTTTGTTTCATCAAAGCCCTGAAGTGTGCCAGCACAGCAGATGTAGAAAGAAGAACCTAAATCCAGAATTCTCATTAGACAGGTACAATATCTGTGATCCCACCAAATGCCATTGATGCTGTGCTGGCAATTTGATCCAAGGAAGAGAGATGAGGTACAGCATGTGAAGTGGAAAGGCTGGTGTGCTAGAGGGTAGGTCATGGAGAGGTGGGTTTGAAGCTAAGCATTAGTGGCTTTAGAGCCACTAATAGATTTTAGGAGAGAGGAACTGAGAGGCAGAACTTGCAGTGCATCTTTTTTTGGTAAATACGATACTTCTTTTGTTATTTGAGAAACTCTCTGATTATGAGACACATTGCATTCACATTCAAGACTCAGACCATCAAGCTACCATAATTCAAGTGAACATAAAAAGGTCTCATTCCAGCACTACAAATGGTAACTGATCTTTTTTGTTTTCTGATCTGTTTGATTTTAGGTGAAGTAAGGCTTTCTTCCACTGAATTTTTATGTTTTTCTGGGTGGTCTATCTGATGAATCAGGTAAATGACAGGAGATATGAATTTTAGGTGTAATTATAGGCTTACAATATTTGTTAAGAAATTAAAAATTTGTACGTGGCAGATGTAAATGTTGTTCACGATTGCAGACAATGACTCGAATGCATGTACTTGTACAATACTTTAGGAAAGGAAAAGTTCAGTGAGGGTATAATATAATAAAGCACTGGAAAATAACAACAATTTCCCTCTCTCTGCCCTTGGCTGCGTGCTCCCTCTTCCCCTCTTGGGCTGGCTCAAGCCGCTATGCAGCCCCATGGTGTTCCCCTTTCCTGGTGATTGGTGGTGAGGCTCTGCTGGTGTGGAGGTTTTCTAAATTCTGAGTGAATAAAAAGCAGAGAGCTATTATTAATGCATGAACTTGGAAACTGCATGCACAGTGTAACACTCTAAATCTTATTATTGCCAGAAGGAAACTCATTCTATATATGTGGAGCTATGAATTTTTTTTTTAAGTCTAATTTGATAGTCTAATCAAAATAAAGCAAAGAGTTATAATAATACTAATACAATAGTACCATTTAATAATAGTACTACCATTCACAGTCCAAATTAATATGGGAAAGTCTCTGTAATACAGCTAATTACACAGAAAATAATTCTTAGTCTCTACTTATTCTTAGTCTCTACTTATTTTCTCTGGTGTTATGATCACTTTCCAGGTTCTTAAGGTTGTTGGCCAGTCTTTCTCAAGCAGAGGAGACAGGAAGGGGTGCCAACGAGTTGTTTATATCCCCACTTCTATACCAGCAGGAGTTTGATGCTTCTGGGAAAAAGGGAAGGGGTTCCTTCCTCCTTGTCTTAGGGTCCACTTGTGTTTATGTTTATCCATTTTCTTAATGTGTTCGTGAGCATTCTCTTAATTTGTTCTCAGTCATTTTTATATGATTTCAGTTTCTTAGTTTTCTGTTCTCTTTGTACATCTAAACTGGTTTAATAAGATTGTATTCCTGTAGTGACCGCTGACTGACCATTGTGATTTTTATTTAGTTCAGGATCTCTGGTACCACTCTGTGTTTACACTCTCGCAAGCCATATTTTATTTTATGATCATAGGTAGTTCAATCTACAAAGAATAATTACTTTTTCTCACTATAAACTAAAGCTAACTTAAACCAAACCTGACTGCTAAGTAGATAAAACAAGCTAAAATCAGCTTAGGCCATAGGTTAGCCCAAGCAAGTCTGGAGCTCGTACACTGCGAGGTTCACACCAATTCTGCAGACTTTTAGTCATAATGGTAAAATACCATGCTTACTGGACTAAAACCGCTCTACCTCGCTCACAGCTTCTCCTCCCAGGTCTGTCCAGATCAGGAAGCTCCTGATCATTCAGGGCTCGCATAGCATGCAGTGCATGTCTTCAGATCCTCATCCCTGAGAAAATGTTGTTCATGACCTCATAGGGACTGGAAGATTAGTTACCACCCTGGAACTTATCTCCTGAAGCGCCTATAGCACTTGTCTGTCCCAATGCTCAGAGAGCACCAACAGAAGCCGAGTCAGGACTCTGATGAGTATGGCGGGGCCGAAGAGACCACGAGCAAGTGTCATGCCTACAATTTACTTTCTGCCTGAAACCTCCTGAGCTTTATCTCTGCCGGTGCAATTCTACCTGCCAGGTGCTTTTGCAACGTCCTCCCACAGCAGTGGGTGTTATCAATCCTGATAAGCAGATGTTGAAAAACTGCGTAAAATTCTTGGTTCATGGGGATAAACAGAGCTATGAGTTCTGCTGTTGATATAGAAAACAAGAATTACTTTCTAATTCATGCTTTTTCTTTCCCAAGCTACTTCTTTGTAAAGGTTAAAAATCTCAGGCCTCTTGGCCCCGTGGCAGTTCCTTGCTTCTTTCTACTTTCTTTGTAGATACAGCATATCGGCACAGTCACATCCAGCCATATCTTATGTCCACAGCAGTCACCTTCCTTTGACTCTACGGTTCCTTTTGTGAAAGAACACGTGTCAGGGACTTCCACTCAAGTTAGGAATAATTACTCATAAAACACAGCAAAAACTTGAACACTTCTGTTTTTCCTGTGGTATTTACCCAACGTAGAAAGAATTATCTTTTCGAATGTGTTTTAAAATGATGTTTTGGGCCCACATCTGTAGTCATCTCTGTTAGGGACAGCAAGCCATATAAAAATCTAGTGATTTCAAGGGATTGACATATGGCTTCTGCAAATCAAAAAGTAAGCCTGTTTTCACTGACTGATGACTGTTCAATCTTATAACAGTTTGCATTTCAGTTTAGGAAAATTAAGAAGAAAAACAGAGGAAATCCTATTGAGTTTTGAAGACACACTAAGTTCACATAAAGCTCAGAATTTGCAACAGCCTCTGTATTTCATCTTGGGCAGTTAATTATTCATTTTATGAGGAAAATAAATGACTAATAGATGAAGCATGTCTTTGAACGATGAGTGGAAAGTGATTATTTTCTATGTGGTAATTTGACATACCTTGTTCAGGTTGTAGGTGAAAGGTATTTTAATGTGAGAAAGGTAAGCTAATATTTGCCAGCAGTTACTCATATGACTGCTCCTCCCTTTACTGAAAGAGAAACAAAGTGCAAGCTATAATGAATCTTCTTTATACTTTCATTCCTGGTGGATCTGCAAAAAAACCCCGTGAAAATCGGTATGACACATGACTTGTAGACGTGGCCCATGCCATTTAAGGTAGTCATTTAATTTTGAGAAGTATGTCAGGAAGTAAAATTCCAAGAAAGTTTTGACTTTTCTGTCCATAATACCATTAGTATCCAGCTCTGCTGGATTTCAAAGAGAAATTCAGATAGTCAGAGAGCAGAAAAGGATACTATTGTTTGTATTAGGGTGGCATCTTGGGGACATCCAAGAACAGAGCTCCATTGTGCTAAGCAGTATAGAAATGGAGTAACTGACATCATCTGCCCTGACAGGGATGCCAGGAATTCCTCAAAGATGGGAATTCAGAGGGTAGAACTAAAACTGTACAGGGCTCAACAGAGCACCAGATCAGACCTTAGAGTTGCTCAAAGCTGTAGGGTATGTCCTCCTGATAAAGAGAGGCACTATGCAGAACTACTAGCTCTAGCCCCAAAAGTGGTAGAGCTGCATCTATGGATAGCAGGATTACCTATGGGAAAAACCTGAATCTTGATCTATGGCTCAATAGATGTTTCAACCCATTGTTGGAGCAGGGTTCAGGGTCAAAAATGATACCAAGTTGTATGGTTTTGACAGCAGAACATGAAGTAGAGATTCTTGGTTTATGAAATAACATTAAGATTAAATATTTAAAAGAAGATGCAGGAAAAACTGCTATAAATCCCACTAAAATGCTTTTTCATATGAAAGCAAGAGAACGAAGACAGTCCATGACAATAGACTTCTCTGAGCTAATGAGAGAATTCCATTTTCTCAGGAGTCTTTCTGTGAAGCCTGATTTTTATGAATCACAATAACTTGTTCTTGCCAAGTTCTTCCCTTTGTGTTCTTCAGTTCTAGGATATAGTTAAGAGCCGTTTCAACTATCTTAAAGTAAGAAACATCTGCTGTAGCAGTGTGCCAGCGCTGACAGGGATTGGCTCTCAAACTGAATTTTTATTAGGCACTACCTTAGCAAACATACTGTGCTCGTCAGCATTATGTAAAAAGGCAATTGTGTCAGGTCTTTCTGTAACAGATAAATCTTTTATTTTGGGAAAAATTGAAAAAAACCATTCTCCTAAGTGAATATTCTTGCAAAAACAATCATATGCTTTTTACAAACATTTCTAATAGTAGGTAGTAAGTAGTAAAACAGTGTGCTACCTGTTACTTATTCTATGAGAAACCTACTTGGTCTTTCATCTTTCTTTTTAAATCTTGCTATTATTGATTAATCAATTATGTTTCTTAGTACAAATTTTTAAAAACTGAAAAATGATTCAATGATTTTTTTCCCCAATACAACCTATTTTTCCCCCAATACATTCAATTTGGCAGATATAATTTCAATTAATATTCATGAAATCAGAGTAATTTTAAAAAAAAAACAAAAAAAGCCCTGAGAATATTGGGCTAAAAATGATGGAGATGGCATGTTTATCTCTTACTAATACTTTCTCAACAGTTCTTGAACTTGCTGTCTAATTGCAACCAAATTTGTCAAAGGGGCAGAAGTATTGAAATTATACCAGGTTCCTATAAGCTTTTTAAAAATTTAAAGCTGGGTAGATGAGAGATTTATTTCTTTCCTTTTTAGGAAAGGTTTCTGAAGAAGAGCCAAGGAAGGGTTTTACTCAGCTCTGATGTGCTCTGGCATATGAGACAGAAGAGATCACTGCAGCACACCAGGTTCATACAGCAATCAGCCTAACTGGATGTGTGTCACCAGTGATAGCATGCGGTAATTCAGAGCGTAAGAGGGAAACACAGCGAAGGAGTTGGGTGTCCTGCGGAATGGCTCACATGCAGACCTGGTTACTTCTTGTGGTGGGGGGAACACTGGCGTATACATCATAAATCATACAAGAATAAGGCTTTGTAGGACATTAATAGACCCACTGGAGCGGAGTTCAGTTTACATATTCTTGTTTCCTACTTCAGTTCCTCATTTCTATGTTTGTTAATATAAGATAACCGCAAAAGAGAGAATTACTACTACTGCTAATGCTACTACTGCTACTACAAAAATAGGTGAGTAAATAAATAAAAACTGTAGACTTCCCACAGAAAGCAGTATAACAAATCTAATGATACTTTATTTCTGAAGTGGTAATACTAGTTAACTGCAATATGATCTAAACCTCTGCTATTACTGTAACAAGTGGGTCCTACTCTTTGAATTACCTGTATTCGCTATGTCATTAAAACTGCAGGACCAATCCATATTGGAAGTAACTGTTAGTTACTATCTATAACTGTTAAAGCCTTACGTTTAAAGTGGAAATTTTACATTTCAATGATATCCACTTTACTTGTTAAATTTAAGTCAAAGCCAATAACTTGTAACAATGAAAGCAAGAGAAAAAAAAACCCAACCTAGTAACCTTCCTGAATCCAGGATAAGGATTGACCTTTAACTTTTATATTTTAATTGGCTTTGTTTTTTGGCTGCATAGCACTGAACCAAAAATGTTATGATCTCACTTGTTTTTAACCAAGGGGTCTTATGCAAAAGTTAATTTACTTTATTTATTTATTTTTACTAGCAAACAATTTAGAGTAAATTTCCTCTAAACTTTTCCTCCTAGAATTTCTCATGATGTATTTCATAGCATATCAGTCTTTCTCTCTAGTTAACTTCCATTTTTCCTTCTGACTTGGAATTCTTTTGAATAAATAGTTTATACAGAGATGTATCACTGTCATGGTTTAACCCCAGCCGGCAACTAAGCACCACACAGCCGCTCGCTCACTCCCCCTTGGTGGGATGGGGGAGAGAATCGGAAGAGTAAAAGTGAAAAGAAACCTCATGGGTTGAGATAAGAACAGTTTAGTAATTGGAAAAAAAAAATAGGAGCAGTAATAATAATAATAATAATAATAATAATAATAAAGAAGAATATGCAAAGCCAGTGATGCACAATGCAATTGCTCACCACCCACGGACTGATGCCCAGCCAGTCTCTGAGCAACGGCCCCCCGGCCAGCTTTCCCCTAGTTTATATACTGAGCAGATGTCATATGATATGGAATAGCCCTTTGGCCAGTTTGGGTCGGCTGTCCTGGCTGTGCCCCCTCCCAGCTCCTTGTGCACCTCCAGCCTCCTCAGTCAGTAGAGCATGAGAAGCTGAAAAGTCCTTGACGTAGTGTAAGCACTACTTAGTCACAACTAAAACATCAGTGTGTTATCAACATTATTCTCTTACTAAATCCAAAACACGGCACTATACCAGCTACTAGGAAGAAAATTAACTCTATCATCTCAGCTGAAACCAGCACAATCACTTCGTTCTGTGATTTTTAGATGCATTCTTTTCATTAAAGGTTTCTATACTTTTTTTCTTGTGCAGTAAAAAAACATTCAGCTGTACTTTAGAAAAATTTGCTGCAGATTAAAGATGCAGAGTTTTCTCAGATGATCATGTTTGTTTTCATGGGGTTTTAAAATGAACTCAACCCGTGAAAGACCAGAAAGTTAAAATCAAACAAACACCTTTTTATTTAGATAAATAAGATAAAAACATCCTTGAAGCGCCTGAAAAGAAGACTGAATTTACAGCAGGGTCAGAAGTCAGTCCTTCAATTTTTTTTTTCCAGGATAAGGCAGAAGAAATCCTATTCTTTAATTTAAAGGCATTGTCTGAAAACATTGCTAACAGTGTTTTCAAAGATCTTTTCTTTGTAGAGCCCATTTTGAAAAAAATTTCTGCTGATTTCAGTCACAATAGGATTGCACAAAGAAAAAGGAAATTGTATCCCAGATTTTTGTTTTTGTTAAAGTGACTAGTTTTTGTCTCTGTACATTTTCAGTTGCCAGTTTATATGGGGTTTTTCTTATGATACGGTAAGGTTTGCATTATTAGTTACAGTCAGTGTTTCTCAACTGTCACATTTTGCAAAAAGGCTTATAAGTATCACAGGCGGTTCTCTCTCATCAAAGCATCTTCTAGTTCTCCAAACTCAAAAATAACATTTAGATTTAATTTCTATTATATAATGATCTATTGTATCCACCTGGATGATAATGAAGAGGTGATGGCTTTCATAAATGTATTTGAGATGGAACAATTTAACTATGTGGAGTTTCCTTCCGTGACATTTGCATGAAATGATGGCATTAAGCTCCCAGTGGTGCTCTTCCCATCATACGCAAGATCAAAGAGCTATTATGCTCTGAGCCTGTCTGCAGCTGTTAAATGCTTTCAAGGACTGTTTTCACTCTCGCAATTTTTCAAGAGTATTTGCCATAGGGGAGTATCAGAGTTTCCACTGTACTTGAGATGTAGTTTCCCAAAACCAATGTTGTGTTCAGGCGACTGCCATGTTGTTTAGTTTCTTAGGATTCAGTAGCTGAGTTATGCAACACATAGCATACCATGGTCATAAAAAATGTGGTCTCCCCTTCTCAGGCATTGAAGCTCTCCAGGGAGCTGCCAGCTGTCTCCTGCTGACTCACTAGGGGAGAAGTGGCTGCTACCACCTTCCTCAACATACTGCATGTGGGAATAATGACCTGGGCAGCTGGAACAGGGAAGAAACAGGACACAAAGACATGCATGTGTGTGTGTGTGTGTGTGTGAATTTAAGGGAGAGGTACAAAGATGAGGAAGAGGCACAAGGAAGAGACTTAAATTTAAATTTTCTTCAGTCTTATTGTTATGGTACCAAAACTGATCTCTCAGTGCAAGGGTAGTTATGCATTGAAACACCGTGCTGCAGTTACAGAGTTCTGCTAGAGTATGGTGAGGACTTTGGTGGCTTAAAGCAGGCCCTGGTGGGAACTGGTCCTACAAAACACTGGTAGGACATTACTTAGGTACTCACCTTTGTTGATCCTCATACATGGTTTAGCTTTGGAAATCACAGAATGGTTGAGGTTGAAAAGGACCTCTGGAGATCATCAAGTCTAAACGCCCCCTGCTCAAGCAGGGTCAGCTAGAGCAGGTTGCCCACGACCGTGTCCAGTCCAGTTTTGAGTATCTCCAAGGATGGAGACTCCATAACCTTTCTGGGACGCCTGGTCCAGCATTTGACCACCTGCACAGTAAAGAAGTGTTTTCCTGTCTTCGGATGGAATTTCATATACTTTAATCTGTGCCCATTGCCTCTTGTCCTGTCAGTGGGCACCACTGAGAAAAGTCAGTGGCTCCCTCTTCTTCATTCCCTCCTCTCATGTTTGTACACATGGATAAGATTCCCCCTGAGCCTTCTTTTCCCCAGGCTGACCAATCCCAGCAATCTCAGCCTCTCCTCATGTGTCAGATGCTCCAATCCCTTAGTCATCTTCATGGCCCTACATTCAACTCACTCCAGTAAGTCCATATCTTTCTTGTACTGAGGAGCCCTGAACTGGACCCAGCACTTAGTGTGTATGTTTCATTAACACATTCTAATAGAGTTATGCAACAGTATTTTATGACTCCAAGTACAATAGTTGTTAAACACCCTGGGACTAGTGGGATCAAAAAGAAGAAGGGATTGGATGCTCATGTGCTGTAAGTAGTATTTATGTTGTAATAAACAGTATTTTTTTCTTGTTTCTCAGTATTTATAATATTGGAATTTATCTAAGATACCCCCCTCTCTATTTTGCATAATTACATCTCATCACATGAAGAAGCATTTCTTTTATTTTCCAGAAGATGAACACTTTACTTTTTGCCTGCACAAGAGAAGTATTAAAAGAGAAAATGAAAAAATGCTTGTCAGATTTTTTTGGTAACATTCATTAGAAATTAAACTAACACGATCTACTTAAATAGTTGAAGGTAAATCACTTTGTCATTACATAGTTGTAAAACAATAGTCCTCTTTTATTTACTATGGATTTCCGCAGGTGTCTCTTAGCACTGGTTTCCAACTTTTTCAAAATACCTTAGTGTTTAGACATATTATTGGGCTGTACTTTGCAAACAAAGTAACTCGTAATCCTTGCTTTGAAGAATTTGCAACCTGAGGCTATGTCTGCAATATCTTTTTATTTGTTTGCAAGAAAATCTGTTATGGAGGGTATTTTCTTGTATTTTTATACTGACCAAAGCTCAAACCAGACATTTATATGGCCATTCAGTGATTCAAATGGAACTACTCTTTGACTAGAAAATAACATGATGTATAAGTTAGTGTTAGGTACTAAAACTCTAGGCAAAAAGTGGTCTTAATAAACCTAGCATGGAGGAGAAAAGAAAGGTGAAAAAAAGGAGACGAGGCTGTAGGTGATACCATTTACCGTCTGCAGCAAGAGACTGAGGCTTACTACTTGAATCTTATTAATCTGTTTTAACATATTCCTTGCCCGGTACACAATTGACCTCCTAAAATACCCCTAAACCACTTACATTATGCATATTTACAGTTGGTTTCATTAAGAATCTCAAACTGGGAACAAAAGCTAATAATTTAGAAGATATTAGTCTAAAATCACTGCTGTTAAGACAATACCATCACAACTGTGATTTCATTTATAAATATCTTAAAAAAAATTTTAAACTCACTCCTTCACCTCAAAAGTGTGAGCACTATGGAAAAAAAATCCATTTTCACACTAGAGAGCAAGTCTAGTAAGGAATGTCACCCTCTTTCTGCATTCTTAATTAAGAGAGTGACCTGAAGATAATTAAGTACCCAAAGGGCCGATGTGTCCAGGCCTACCAAATAAAAGCCCTTGGTGACAAAAGATGACCTTTTTTAATGTGTGACTGTTTTGAAGATAGTAAGGGGCTTCCTAGTTATATTAATACTCCTTTGGCTTTGATTTCATCATAGAAGGCCTGCTGCTAGGCTTTGTTTCATAGGAACAAGGGCTGGGTTCAAATTTTAGGGTCACTAATAAACAATCTCAAGTACTGTCTAGTCATCAGGGAAAAAGAAAGGAGGTGGCCTAACACACATTGAATTAACATGTCCCGCTCAGGAGTACAAATCAGCTTAAAAGACAGCACTTTGTTTAAGGGGAAAAGGACAACAGAACATAAATAGATTAACCCATACTGTCTTCCCCACAGCATGATGATTTGCAATCCTCTGGTTTCCTGGAGAGACAGTTGTTCATCTTACAGGCACCAGACACTAAGTTCACAATTTTCATAATTCGCCACACAAAGTCAGGCTGCTTAAATCCACAAGTTAGAATCTCCAGTAAAATCCATCACTTTGCAAATAGCCAATTACACTAAAGGATTACGGATGAGTTATCAAAGAAGTTATTTGCTTATGAATTGCAAAAATAGTTACTAGAAAAGAGTACCTTCTTGCTTGGTATTTTATGATGTGTTTAATGCTGAAGCCTTTAGTGTAATTACCAAGTAATCCCAGAGGGTTTGTCATGGACCACTCTTGAAGCAGATTCCTATTATACAAAGAAAAGTTTTGTCTGGGCAGATCTGCAAGTAATATACAGTAGGGTTACATAATAGAGCTAAATTAGCACTGCATATTCATGCCAACACTTGCATTTGTAAGCTTATCTTTTAATACAACTGTCAGGCAAACAAACTTGTGCTGTCTTACAGAAATGTAATAGAAAATCACCTGTTAAAGTTTTAGTCAAACATAGTGGCGGCGGCTGAGAGCATATATTCATATGCACTGCAAGCTCCAGCTGATGCCTTTATAATATAGCGTATCTTTTCTTCCCACATTTCTGCTTATGCTACAGAAGTATTTTCTTAAATGTGACTACAGGAATACTAGCAGGTGTACTAAACCCTTGTAGCACTGAGAGTCAAAAACAGTCTGCTCAAGGCAAGGCTGCATACCCAGCCTTGACATTGGCCAGATCTGTCAGAAATGTCATGAGCTCTTTTTTTTTTTTTTAAACTTAGTTTTGATCCAAAACAGATTGACTAAAGTCCTCACAAATGCTCAGTGCCAAAAAAAAAAAAAAATTCAGTGAAACTATTTTTGAAAACACTTCCAAAATCATTGCTGGCCCAGAATCTGGAACCGCTGATGTCCCCATCTGGTTTAACAGCACGGCAAGGAGTTTAACAGCTCCTTGGGGAACACTCTCCTGAGGAACTGCTCTGAACACCAGCGCTGGAGCTGGACATCTGACACCTTGGCAGCACCGACACTGCAGACCTAAACTCACACAAGTAAATAAAATATGCCTGGGCTGTGAGGGAGCAGCACAGGCCAGCTGCTCCCTCTGAGATGAGGGCTGGAAGTGGCACGGGCTCCTGTGGAGCAGCCAGGGAGCAGGTCAGACACACAGGTGGCAGCCAGGTCCAACCATCAGTCCAGATCTATAGCACAGTGATGAGGAAGTTCCAAAATCAAGCCTGGAAGCCAACCTGCAGGTCAGGATCAGATCCAGCAATCACTTGGCAAACCCATGGTGATGAGGCCGGGCCAAGGTAAAACCGGGAAGTCAGCCTGCAGGTTGATGTCTGGATCAGCAAGGTCCACCACCAGCTATAACTATGGCTGAACTAGAGACCAACATTCCTCTAACTCAGGCCCAGGTCTGAGCTTAAATAGAACTTCTGGCCCCATGGCTGTGGGTGGAGGCCCCAGGTGCCTTCAGGGCCCTGACAGGGGCGTTTTCTTCTTCCTGGAGAATAAGTACCATGAAAAGGTTCATATCCATCTCCTTCTGCAAAATAGTTTACCCTCATCCATGCTGCTAACTGAGAACAGTGCCTGAACCACAGAGTGCTAGCTAGCATGGGGCAAAGTATGCCAGGAGATGCGCTGCATGGATGATTTCCACCTGGCTGGAGCCTGTGGCTTAGTGCTGTTTAATGTTGTGATACAGATGTAGCCTAAGAGCCTCTGCTGGGAGCCAGGAGTCGACAACCCTGTTAGAGCTGACATACAGATTCTTGGTTCACTGACAGCAATTTTGAACTGAATCGTCTTGGAGTAGTAACAGCAAGTTAGTCTCAAGTTTTTCTCCCCTGATGACAGTTATTTTAATTATAAGCATACTAGAATTGTTTGTCCTGATAAGCATAGTCTCAAACCTAGAAAATGTCCGTTATACCTCTAATAGCTTTGGAAGAAAAGCTTATCTGCAAGAATTGACAGTGGGATTCTGTCCAAATTTAAGACACCTACATTTACACATCCAGATGTGCACTACTCTTCTAAATTCCAATTACAGGACTGGAGATCTTGGCATACAGCCAGTGATGCTTATACAGTGAAACAGCTGATATTTGCTTCGTGTTTCCTTTGGGGTGAGTAGCTCTCCACTGGCAAGAAGAGCTCACATCAGTAGAATCCCAACAGTCACGTACATATCCACATAAATGTAGATGTCTTAACCTCTACACTGAATCCTACCCTGCATATCTACCTCCAGCAAATAAGACTGTTGAATGTGATCCCTGGATCCAGAGGATACAGTGATGCCTGTGGTCTAGGTTCTGCACTGAAGCTTTTACTCCACCTGAGCTTTCCCAGTGGGGGAGAAGTACACCTGGCACAGATCCAGCAGCTCCAAAGGCAGCAGTAGGGAAGCCCAGTCTAGCCCAGTTCATATATAACTCATTCAATGACTTAGGGAAAGGGGTCCACTTGTGGCTTTCTCTTGTTGGAGTACTGGCATCAGGAACATTTTTAGGGCAGCCTCAAGCATTCTGGCTTGTCTGAGCAGAATGGAGGCCAGTCCTGCACCAGAAAGAGAAAGCCAGCTTGCTGGGGAAGGAGAGGGGAAGAACCAAGAGACAAGCATCACTTTCCCTAAAACCTCATAAATTCAGGCCCACCCTACTGAGAAGCTATTTGTTTTCTAACCAGCCATGCCCTCACAGGTTGTTTTATTCTGCCATTCTTGCTGCAGACTGACATGTTTCCTTCTGCCTTGGTACCAGTTGAACTCATGGCAAGTCTATAGAGACGTGCAGGTTGAGGTGTACCTGGTAGTTCTAGTTCCCTTGTGTCTGGCCGGGTAGGAGTCACAGTGTTCTCCAGGAGGAGCCCCTCGCATCAGCACTGAGGGTGCAGCATGAGGCACAGCAGCCCACAGTGCAGGCAGTCTTCATAAACCCACAGACTGAGAACACCCTTTGTACCCTCTGGAAATAACCTACTTCTATAGAACAATTGTTACCTTGTTGGAGTATAGCATGCCCTAAGACAACAGAATAGTTTAAAATATCACCTGTCCTTCATGAATGTACAGTTGGGTGATCAAGTGCAAATGGATCAATTCGCCTGGACACTGTAGTCAGTGTCTTTGCCCCATTTTGTAATTTCTCACAGAGTGATTGTAGATAATTATGTTCATAGCATCCATTACCTTACCAGCTGTTGCCCCCCAAAGATCAATATGGGCTTTAAGAGAAGCAAAACTTCTGATTTGAATCATTCCTATATGGGGTGTTTCTGTTAAGCTGTCTGCTTTCTTTTAAAGGATACCAGAAATACACTTTTCACACCTACGCTTTTAGAATACATCTGTTGCATGAAACAGTTTGTAGGGACTTTGGCTGTTGAAAGCTTTAGCCCTTGTTCCCAGCTCCACCTCATCTAACTGTCTTTCAGGAGAAAAATTAGTAGTTTATTTAGTTGTGTTACACTTAAACCTTGAAACCCAGTGTACCTGGGTGTAGCTTACCTGTGGGCACTGCCCAGAAAAATGATTACATTTGCCAAACTCAGAGTAATGGGATTAATTTCATATAAACTGGCCATTTTCTTCTTTTTTTTTTTTGCCTTCCTTTTTCTTTGTGTGGAGATACTTCTGAAAGTTACTGTTAGATGCTAATGTTAGATGCATCTGCTGGCAGCTAAGTACAACAAACAGGTACCCACAGATGGAGTTGCAATGAACAGTAGGTGCCTGAGGACTCCTATAAAATCTACTAGATAGTTATCTGCATTGGCCACATGACAATACTTCCATAAAATAGATCCTAAATTGCTACTGGCATTAAAAGTATCATTTTTTAACTCAGCAGAACAATTTTAGTTCCACATGAAGTACTCAGAAGTTACCCAATTTTAGGATTACAAAGAGAATTCGCCTCAAGCTAGCCAAAGATAATGATCACTGCCTTATTCCTCTTTATTTTACAGTTAAACTATGAAAAATGAAATAGATTAACATTGTGAATGCTTGGTATATATTTCCCTTTTGTTCTGACTTAATTAGAAACAAAAATCTTGGATAAATCCCATTTACTTTTCATATGAACTGAAGTAATTTCCTCCTAAAGCCCTAGTCTAGTCTTTTCGTATTCCAGTAAGTTTTAACGGACTCCATCATTATTTGAGAAATTCAGTCTCTAGAGAGAACTTTTGGTCATGATGAATACAAACTATTGTTTGATTTCCTGACACTACAAAGTCATTTGAACTCCTACAATCCACCCTAAGTCCTAACCCTTCAATGCTTGTTATGTAAATGTTTTATTTTATTCTCAGATAGATGACAGCTTTGGGTAATTTACAGGTAGAACTGGTACATGAAAGCAGAACTGTTACAGATTATGGTATATGTAGTGCTCTGCAGTTTGTCTCTCTGAAGAAGAGCTACAAAGGTATTTTTATCCCCTTCCATTTAGATTACACAATAATACAATATATTTTGGAATTTCAGTAGTGCCTTTCTGCCACTATTGTTACTAAAGATGTTATTCAAGAAAAACAAAATTTCCTCTCCCTTCTCTGTTATTCCACTGTGTCTGCATATCAATCTTGTTTCTAGAAACATCTCAAGTCATGTGGATGTTGTTTTGTAGTCATGGCTGCTCTTACACTTTGATCTTGTCTTTCTATGATTAATTTATCTTCTTAGTACATTGAATTACTAACTACAATAAAAAGAATAGTAAGTAATTGTTCCTTTTGGATTAGCACTGGAAAGTCCATAAAATTGTAGACCAAAACTAGATTATCAGTAAAACTCTGGTATTTCAATGTATTTCCTCATCATATCTCAAGCAATTTAAGTTTTACTGGTGTATCTATTGCCAAAGTTTAAGAATTACAGATTAGGGGGGAAAGTAATCCCAAATTTTTATTTGAATTTTTAAATTTCCTCTGATATTAAATCTAGAAAATAGGATTTTGACAGTTAAAATTATAGAGGTGTTCATTGGATGTGCCATATTAACTAATATCTAACTAAGACGATATGCAGTTAACTTAGAACTTCCATGGAGCAAAAATAATACACTAATTCTTCTAAATCAGGAACAAAATAGTTCTTATAGAATCATAGGAAAATTCTGGTTGAAAGGGACCTCAAGAGGTCCTTCTCAAAGCAGGGTCAGACCACATTGTTCAGGGCTTTATCCAGTCTACGTTGAAAATCTCCAATAACGAGACTGCACAAACTTCTCTGGGAAACCTGTTCCAATGCTTAACTGTCCTCATGGTGAAAAGGTTTGTCCTTATACCCATTTGGAGCCTTTTTTATTTCAAAATTTGATAGAAAACTGATTTTAGCCTTTGGATAGATGGCAGCATTACACACAAACTATCGCATTGTTATTTATTCATACTAAGGGACTTAAGGTACTGCCTCAACACAAGTAATCAAGCTGTGACAGATGTCATCAAGTTTTATTATAAAATGTAGGTTTCCAGTTCTAAACTGAATAACTTAGCAGAAACAGCAGCTTCCAAAAATCTGTAAGTAGCTATAAGCATACCCTACAGCTCTACAGAGCACATCTGCCATAACAAATCTGCCAAAAATTCAGGAAATCAATGGATCTGTCAAGAATGGAGAACTGCTTTTTGAATCCTTTATTTATAACCAAATTAAGCATTTGGCTATAGCCTCTTCCCTGCTGGGGTCTTCTGCTGTCAGTAGAAAAAGACATGCAACAGACCTTTAATAAGCCTCTGTCTGATGAGAAGGCTATATTATGGCTTAGTGATGTACTAACAGAGCAGCCCAGTGAAAAATGCTTGAGCTGAAGGAAGTCTCTGTTTTCTGAGAGGTATCATAGAACAAAATGAGGAATTTTCATCTGAGATACAGACTTGTTATGCTATTCAGTCAAACTTCTCTTTCCCACTTAACAATATGGATAGATACTGTCAAATACAGGATATTCTGCAGAACTATTGACTTCCCTAAATCATTATGCAGCCAGGCTGAAACACAAAAATGAAAACTTGAAGACTTAGAAGTTTTCCCATATTCTGAAATACAGCATTTTGGGATATGTACAACTGAAGGACAAACTGTTGTATTTGACCTGAGTGCAAATGTTACTTGCAGCAAAGAACAGCATTGCTAATCCCGACTTATTTTTGTCAATTCATTTAGCCTGAGAGAAACTGTGGGAACATCTGTGAAAACATTCTCTTTTTTATTCTATCAAAGTAAGGATAAAAGGATATGGTACAGATTTACATTTAGAGCATCCGTCAACTATCCATAAAGAAAGGTGAAACCTGGCGGTGTTCTAGTAATTGCAAAATTTTTTGTGGGAAATAAAGAAAGCATAAGAGATCTAGCTGAAGATGAAGTGAGGACATAGTAAGTCTAAATGAATAACATAAAAATAAAATAAAATGAAAGGGCTGTCATCCAAATATTTCGTAAGTTTCTGAAGTCTGGAAAATGGCCAATGACAGGATACACGTCCATGGTCCCTGATGGTTTCTTTGTCCCCTGTAAAAATTACTGTGTAAACACATTATTGACACCCTTGCAAAATATTTTTATGGATTGTCTTTTTGAGGATTGCATCCAAGGCAGAAAACCTCTGGCTGATGAAGCAGCGCTATTTAGATCCAGAAAAGTTTATAAAAACAAGTATTTACTATTCATGCCTTATGTAAGAGTTGGTCAAAATCGTGTAAGGTTAAAAAAAGATTAATTGGTTTGACCTGAAGATAGGGATTAGATAGAGTCCCATAGCATGACAAAATCCTTTTTATTTGTAGCCTAGAAGACCTCACAAGAACCAACCCTCATAGAAACCTATGGGTTGGAATTTGCATAGGGAGAGCCAAAAAAAATAGTGATATATATACTTTGAGGTATTGAATGTTTTGGGTTATTGCGACAAGATGTGGAGAACTTGAGGAAGAACAGCAGGAAAAACAAACAAGTTAGGTCTAAAGCCACACAATGTCAAAAGTTGTTTCTGACATCTAAAATACTGGAACATTTTCTTGCCATTTCTGTCCCAGCCCAAAGAGACAACTGAGAATTCAAATCAGTGAGTAAAATATTACACAGAATAATTTAATTTACATTCAACTTAGCAATTTAATAGGCAGTGACTTCTGAATAGTGTAAAAATGAATCTGTTTTAGTTTCATGTGAAATGTTTTATTGTTCGCATGTGAAACTTGCATATTGAAAAAACTGAAATATTAGGAAGCCATTGTTTTCACATTGAAAGATTGTGAGAGATTATAACATGTTACCCCTGTCTTAGATATGACTAAGGAGAAGAAAATTGCCCATAACAGGAGTTAAGCCTGATAAAATCGGAGCAGACAAAGAAAACTTGAGTTTGCGGAACTTGTGGGTCAGATGGGACAGATTGTGAAGGAAAGATGTAGAGGGAATGATGCCCACAGCCAGAGGTTAAGGAACATGTGGTGGCTGTGGTTTGATAATGGCTGATGGATGTGGTAGTATGCATTTTACCAGGCTGTGCAACAACTGTAAAAAATGCAGGAAGGTTTGCAGCGTGCGGTTTCCTTGAGTTGTGTTCAGAATCCCTTGTCATGTAATTCCAGAATACTTCTGCAATCCATGCAAATGTTTAGTAGTTCAAGATAGTTTAAGTAATGAAATATAAGCTTTGTTTTATATATATATATATATATGTATATGTACATTACTTTTTAATGAGACACTGTGTGTGTTCATCAACATTTTCATTTATTTTCTATGGCAGGATATGTGACTCTTCCAGAAGCCTGATATCTGACCTACCTTTTAAGGATTTCATCATAAATCTGCCTTTTGTGTTTGTTCAGACAGATGGATACTTCCAAAACCGTATTAGAAAAAGTAACATTAGTTATCCTGTTGCCTGCGTAACTGGTCCAATTTTGGGTTGATAAGCTTTTGTGGATATACCCATACTTGTTTAAGAGCTTGTCTATGCACTTAAACACCATAGGCATGGCATGCATTAAATTACACATGCTTTATATACAAATAGGCTCCCCATAAGCATTCACGGTTTGAAAAACTTGAGAATTTGTTTTACTGGGATTACCAGCAAGAAAGGACACATCCCCAGACCTTTTAAGAATTATGGAAGAGATTAATCCACTGTTCTTCTCTAGTCCTCCAACAGGCTGATGATTTCAGACCCTGGTTTCAACTGTCAGGACTTAGAGGAAATGCACTTCTGCTGGGGATTATAGGGCCTTCTTGAGGGCTGGATGTTGAGTTGGGAATAGCAGTTGCCACAGATTCATCAGCAGATTTATTGAACCATTTTACATCTGAGAAAATTTTGATGTCTCTGAGACTTAAAAAAATAAAAAAATTAAAAATGAATAGCTGAAATAGTAGCTGAAATTAAAAATTTACCTAATCTGGGGAAGAAGGAACTGGCATTTTGCTTGAGGTGATATTATGCTGCATTTTTCATTCTGTGCACTTGAACATGATTGCAGATATATTGATGGTTCTCAGGTATGGAAATTAGCTTTTACAGCCCTTTAAAGAAATCAGAGAACTGTTGCAAAACACAGTAAATTTGAACCATATCAGATTTGGTTTTACATTTAGACAAGCAACACTCAAATAAATATTTCTCAGAGCTATGACCGTCCCCCCGCAACAGAAGACAGCGGCATGTTTCTTCCTTCGGTTTTAAGGATTTATGGCTAAGATGGTCTTCTGGAAGTAAATTTTGAATGCCCTTCAAATTATGGAAGGGTGTACTGGTTCTGGCTGGGATGGAGTTAACAGCCCTCATAGTGTTGTGCTTCGTATTTGTAGCTAGAAAGGGGTTGATACACCAGTGTTTTGGCTACTGCTGAGCAGTGCTTGCACAGCATCAAGGCTGTCTCTCCAAACCGTGCCCCCTCCAAAGGCCAGTAGGCTGGGGGTGGGCAAGAGGTTGGGAGGGGACATAGCCAGAACAGCTGACCCAAACTGACCAAAGGGATATTTCATGCCATGTGACGTCATGCTCAACAATAAAAGCTGCATTTGTCTTCCGGAGCAACCGCTATGCGTACTGGAGCCCTACTTCCCAGGAAGTGGTTAGACATCGCCTGCTGATGGGAAGTAGAGAATAAAGTCTATTTGTTTTCCTTTGTTTCTGTGCATAACCTTTGCTTTTTCTTTATTAAACTGCTTTTATCTCAACCCACAAGTTCTTTTTCATCTTTTTTTCTCCCCCCCCTGTTCTGCTGAGGAGGAGGAGTGATAAAGCAGATGAAGGGGGAGTGATAAAGTGGCTTGGTGGGCACCTGGTGGCCAGCCAAAGTCAACCCACCACAAGGGTTGAAGGAGGATCTAGTAAGTGCAGGCTGAAAAGATAGAAAATTATGTCCTCAACATTGTATCTCATTATAATCAGGATATTAGAGAAAGAACTGAAAAGAGGACACTTCTTTCCTTTCTTGGCCCCCTCAAGACTCCTTATTTCCTTTTGGGAATCACAGAAAGCAGAACCTTAGATTTTTCGAGTTACCCACTAACCAAAACTATTTCCTAAAACATAACTTCTTCTCCCTACCCCAAGGCAGAATCCCAGGCCAAAACATGTTTTCTCTTTTAGCAGCTTGGTTAGATAGGATAAATGAACTTCTCCCTAGTCGTAGATTTTCTTATGGGAGCCTCTTTATCCACACCTCAATCTTTACGGTTCTTTAGGGCTTCTACACATCTTGTGCATTTTTAAGTCCTTTAAGTCACTGCTAAGAGGAAATGTGTCTAAGCCATATCTCTACATAAACTTGGGGTTTAAAAGCTGTTATAAATTATTTCTCTTATCTGGTCTTGCATTCATATACTTTTAGTTAAGACAGAAAACTGCAGTGATTCTTAAAGCATACCACAATCCTCATGTAAAAATTGACCCTTGTAGTTGTTCTAGGACAATTTTCATCCTCCCTGGATATTTGAGTAGTTCAGTAAGCATCCTTTAGAGGGAGGAGAGCTCTTATGTAAAACAAATCCATCATAGATCAACCTTTTGGTAAGGATTAGCATTTGTCATCTGCCTTTGAACTGTGTAAGCCCATAATTACTCTTCTGTTCAAATGCAGCTAGACCAATTAAAGGAAATAAACCTTTCACTCAGCTTTTCAGCATATTAATAATCTCTTCCTCCCATGATAAAGGCTCTCAAATTCATCTGCGCAGATCTATTTAGTTTATCATAAATATATAAATTTAGTATTCATCATATACTCAGGGTTGCCACAAAAACCATCTGGCATTCTCATCCTTTTTGTGATCTTAGGGCTGTCAAGTTCTTCATTTTCAGAGTTGCATAATTAAAGTCCTTGCTAGTTCATGTTAGAGCTGAGAATTGTCATGTCCCATGAAAAGTTGAACAGTGGACCAAACCTCCAAAATTTGTCTTATGTGTCAGTCTACACAGCAAAGCAGAACATCACAGAGATATCCAGGCTAGTGCAGAGCAGTCTCGTTCAGTCAGTGCTAGAGAGTTGTACACATGTCTATGGAATTGCATCCAAGGAAATTAGTTTGACTGAGAAATGACATGCCACGGCCAAGACAGAGTATCACACTAGAATGACTATGCTATTTCCTCTTAGTGACAATGTGTTTTTAGAGTTAGCTTAGATATCTTCATATAGTTCTGTCTTGCAGTACTTAAACATACCCTGTAATAAACAACTTCACAAATAATATCTTTGCTTTGTGTAACTATTTTTCACGTGCTAACAAACACGTGCCATCTCTGGGTATCCCACATTTTAGCAGTAGCATCTGCAAAGCCCTGAAAGCAAATGAGATTGTGAATGTAAATATTAAAACTTGTCATGATTCAGGTGTTACATTTCTTAAAGGTTTCATGCAAGTGGTAGCCTGTGTTGAGCTACTTTGTGCAGTAAGGCACGGATGACAGATTGGAAAAAAGTATCTCTGTATACATATATGAGGTTTGCATAAGTATACAGGGAACATGCTGAAGTAAGGTTTGCATGAGGAGAAAAAACTTGCAATGGTTTTCTTGATATTCTTGTGATTTTCAGTTATTGCTTTGAAAATAGTACCTTTAGTACTATTAGTACTAGTAGTACCTTTGAAAAGTGGAACCCTGAATGCTCCCTGTCACTCCTCCATAGGAGTAGATTTTAAAGAAAATCCCACTGAAAACAAGAGTTACAATGTCACTTTTAGACCCTGTATTTACATGTTGCACAACAGCTGCATATTGGTGGTATTTTAGAGTCCACTAGCTATTTTGTAGTGAATTGCACTGCATACAAAAAAAAGTAGAAACAGATATTAAAGAATTAATTTCACTGAGGTCCAGGTACAAATCCCATTGAAATAAATGAAACCCCAGTACCTGCTGAATGTATTATTTTATTGTACTCATATGTGTGTCTTGAGCAAAATTTAATACAGAAATATCTCACCTTTAATTTATTTTGGATATCATGGACCTCTTGGCAACATGGACCGTATATTCAGGAAAGAAGAAAACAAGTACAGCTGTCAGTATGAAAATGCTACAAAAGAAAACAGAATCTCTTCTACTTCATTGTGGTCTATACTTAAAAAGTTAAACCACCTTATTGGTTTTTATTTCTGCCATGTCCTTTTTCCTCACCTCTGAATACTACTCCAACTTTAAATCTTTACAGGCCTTGCTCCGAAGGTACGATTTTGTCACTAGCAGTGCTCTTTGTGCACATCCTACTAGCAAAGAAATGTTTTGATCCACACAGCTGACAACAGGCTTTATTCTTCTCTTCCATAAATCCAATAAATTCCAAGTCTGCAAGTAGTCATAAATACACATTTTAGTGTTTATATAGGGAAGCTGTTGTGTTTAGAGAATGAGATTAACCAGAGTGGTCACAGAAAACTCTGAATAACAAATCCCATGCTCCCAGTAAAGGCCTAGATCTTTATGACATGAAAATAGTGGTCTGCCCAAAGCAGGGCTGTATTTCTCAGAAGGTAAGGAATAATATTGCACTTTTTTGGTAAAATATCAGACATCAATCACTGCAAATTATCCTAGTGAGCTCTTCAGTAGATTCTCCCTCTAAAAGTTCACATTTTCCTTTGCACAGAGTACTCAAAATTCATAAATGCAAAAAGGTAATCCAAAATATCTTATTGTAAAAAGAAAGAAAATGTCAATGCAGAGTTCTACTGAATGAACTTATTTAGTAAAGTAGACCTGTATTTATATGCAAACGCAACATTTAAAAAGATGAAACTTCCCTGTAAAAGTGAGAATACATTAAAAGGGAACTTATGGTTTATATTGCCAGGATTTTATTCTTAAGAATTAGATTTGAAATAAGATTTACAGGACCCCTACTCCACTGAAAGAAGGAGAACTTATTGCAAAACTATTTATGTAACGGATTTCAGGAGCACAGAAGATCACACTGATTTAAGAATAAATTTTGGAGGATGTTAGATTAAAACCAATATTTAACATGCTGTCTCTGGAAGCAGAGGATACAGGATCTGGATCTGAAAGGGAGGAAAGCTTTGCTTGTTTTGTAAACTCTTCCATGTTGAATCAAGCTAATTCAATGCTTCCAGTGCATGGATTTCACACCCTTAGGCTACTGAATCATCGCAGAGACCTCTTGGATCTCACTACAACACAAGCAGGTCACAATAGTGTTTGTTTGTGTATTTCCCATAATGGGTTCTTATTTAGTGTGCCTTGAACATGGCATACAAGCATGACTGCTTGTTGCAGCACCAAGACGAATGTTCAGAGTGGATATGTGTGCATACTTAAAGGCCCACTTTTCCCCTTCTGTCCTTTTTGAAGGATATGTAACAAGTTCTGTTAAATGGATTCGGAATGCCTTATGGTATTTAAGAAGTTTTCTGATTATCAGAAGATTATTCTTAGCAGTTAGAAAAAATCTGCTGCTTACAGCATCTTAAAGGGTCTGACACTGGTTCCTGGTTCCACAGTTAGCTTGATCGCACTTCTGGTAACCTGACATGATCAAGTGCAAACAGATGTCCCACAGTGGTGGGATGCAGTTCAAAACTGCTTGGACACATCAGTGCGAGGTTCTGCCCAACCTAATTAGCTGTGATGAGAAAAATTCAGTATTTTATTAAAATCACATGTTCATTAGTATATCAAGACTTTGTCTTTGAAAGAGTAAATTGATTGTCATCACAAACAAACAAGGTATAGAGAAGAGCTTTATGAGAATCTGATCCATAAAATTTCACTGCTTGGAATGGCAAATACTGTAGGTCAGATACGCAGCCACAGCTAAATACTCTTTGTGTTAAGTGTAATTTTCTGTGTTTAGCTTCTGAGCCCTCACTTAACACAAAACCCACCTGGAGCATAACATGAGGATGCTCCCAGCAACCATTAGATCATAAATTAATCTGTAAATATGTTGCTGTCATGTATTTGTATTTATTTTTGTTTTCTAATAATTGAGAAATAAAACAAGTCTAAGTGCATATGAAAGGGACATTTTGATTGCATGAACATAATTTTTTTCCTTTTTTGGTATATTTTAACTATAAGTAACTAAGATAGTTGATGTTGATGGGACTGCTTGTATGCAGCTCTACTTTGGGGTATAAATCTTGGCAGGCTCTGCCCCTTACTGTCTTAGATAATAGCACTCATAAATAACAGAAATAATAGGCTAGAAGGAAATAGCTCTCTTCTAGCAATTTCTGATTGTCACCAACCTCTTCAGCCATATTTGCTGTTCCCTCCACTGGATATTGTAATGCATCAAGTTTAGGTGGTCTTCTCTCAGCTGCGCACCATCAGCCTGTTCAAATCCTCAAAGCCTGTCAAATGCTGACCCTTCTCCAAACTTCTAGAACTGGACTAACAAAGTTATTACTGATTACTTTCATAGCATTCGGATGAGGAACACTAGTGACAGATCAGTACTGACTATTTAAATACTGTATAAATACAGAAAAAATATTGGCAACTTCTGAAGGCTGTGCCTATAAACACAGGAGTAGAGATGTGAGATCAACACTGACAAATGAGTGGTGATGTAGGCATCAATGCAAAGGAGAATTTTAAAGAGCAATTTAAAAGGGAACAAGACAGTAGTTTTGTGCATATTTACAGAGATCCCAAGCTAGCCTTACAGTGCTGAATGAAGATAAGAATTGTCTTCTAAGATGAAAGGAGACAAGATAAGAGGAAGGGTTATAGGCAATCATGGTCTTGATATAAGCTTTTATATCGTTATATAAATAACTATCTTTCATGAGAAAAAGGAGAGTGAACAGGTAGAAGGATTCACAGAGCTGTGAAAAGAACAGAGAAACAGACTAAACAAATTATTTTTGAATTAGCATTTTGCTTCTTTCCTTTCGAACAACACAAGACACTGTTTGTCATGGACAAAGAACAGGCCGTTAAGACAATTAAAAATGGCATTCTTCTCCCAAGTGTATCCTCTGGGTGTATGTCCCTGAATTCCTTGGGGTCATTTGCTAAGTTCTTACTAACATCTCCAGAAATACTCTGCCTGATAGTCCTCAAAAAAAGGGTCTCTTTAGGATAGTGTTAGCTTAATCACGCTTCTTCTAGACCGCCTCTTAAGTAAACCATCTGATCACAGGATTAACTCTCCAAAGACATATGACTGTAAAAGGAAATAGAGTTTTAAAAGGTTTTAAATATAACTTCTTACTTTAGGCAGCATATACAAGTATTTCTCTCTATATATATCTCTGTCTTGGTAGATATAAAAATATAGGAAAGGCAAAAAGCACTTTCATACCTCAGTTTTCTAAACAATACTGAACATGCTTTAGTCAGGCTATCCTGAAAACAAAATTTCATACAAAATATGAGACGTTTAAAGTAGAAACTTCCACTTCTACCTACAAGCTTACATCCCAGTGGCTTTAACAACAGGGTATTTGTAGCAGTATTCTTAGTTTCCCAATCCCCTTTGAGATATGTAATACATTTTGTATACCAAACATCTTATTTTTTATATGAAATATTTTATTTTGTCATCAAATATTACAGAGATATCTCCTCAGATTAGTCACCAATTTCACTTTTTCCATGACTCAGTCAGTTAGCCTTCCTGTCTTCCTAACAAGGCTTCATGTTGTTGGTGGGAGAAGTCCATATTTTGGGAGTTTTATTTTGTTCTATGGGAAGATTTCCTAAGAAAATAGGATGTCATATGGGGCACCTTCCACAAACCATTTTCCGAACCATATTTTTTCAGTATGAATGCTAACACCATTACATGTCTCAGATATAGTAAAAGTCAAATCATCCACCAACTAGAAGTATCAAAATTCACAATAGCCTGTATCTCACTTGGCAATTTTCTAGCCAGCAGCAGGATCTTACAAGTTGAAGCAATATTTTGCCTTTCCTCTAAAGATGTGCTGTGTGTGACTTGAAGTAATCCACTGAATTTACTCAAACAGTAGGCAGGTATTTCAAATGCTGAGACTGGGAAAGAGAAACTTCAGCTTGCATTTGACTGGTGCTTCTGAAAAGCCACCTTCCCACAGTCTTTGAAGAAGAAAGAACAATTACTGTTCCATACCTAGCTGAATGGATTGAGGTGCATCCTGTAACTTACTTCCAGCTCTACTTTGGAAAAGTACTAAAAGGAAACTCAGCATCACCCCATAATTTTTACTGCAGGATAGGAGTGACTAATGGCATAAACACAGTCATGATGGGCATTGATATTAAAAAACCCTTATCATATACATCAGCTAATCTGAAGAGTGGTTTGTATTGACATATACTACCTCTTGATGACAGGAACCAGTATTGATGATTGCTTTAAGTAATAAATCTCACATTTAGTCAAATCAATTTCTGTTTTCTATATTGGAACTAAATAGTTTTGTTCACAAGAAAATTTTCATTACATTTTCTTGATGCTACAAAGTCCACTCTTTAATCTGATCAACATGTCTGGATTTCCCACAGACTTGGTTTACATCCTTCTAAATACTTGTAGCCTCTCCTGGCATCAATGGAGTTGCAGGTTGTAAAATAGCTTTAATTTATTTTCCATCTATTGTCTATTTGCTTCTTTCATTTTTTGAAAGGGGAGTGTTTCTGGAACAACTTATGTGGACCTACTGCAACAAGTGTATGCATAAGGCAAGTACATGATCAAAAGCATTCTATTGTCAGATGTCACCACAGGGATATTGCAAGAGATATCCATCAGTCTGGTCCACATAATTGTCATTCTTTAAGGCATTTCAAAAGTACAAAGTCTAACAATCAGGTGGTTTACATTTGGTATTAGAACCTGCTGCAGAGAAAGATAATTAAATGCTAGAAATCCCATTTGTTAATTTCGTGTTTCCACTATTTTGTTGTCAATCTTTTATTCTATACTATGTTCTGCTTCTACTATTTCTACCTTGTCAGAAATAAATATGGAGATAAAAATGATATTCAAAAACACTTATGCAACATCAACTTGTATACAGAACTCTTTTAAAGATGTTAGATGTTCTAATGTCTGTTTCTTAAGCAATTATTATGATGAGACTCTGCGTTAATGAGACTCATTTGACAGATTAATTAAAAAAATGTATTTCTTTGTTATATAATCTCCATTTCATCAGAGCTCAAATGCTGACAGAAATTTAACCTTACAAAGTCCGATGAAGACTGAATATGAAAAAGAATTACTGGTAAATATTAAATTTTGGTAAGGATAATAATTTGGTTGAAATCCATGTGCAAATTTCAGTTATCATGTCTTTTCTTGTATATTGTTATGAAATTGAAAACCTTCTTGCACATTTTTCCACACACCCTTAAAGCAAAAAAGGGAAACTCCCAGAAGAGAGTAGTTTAACTCTGAGCTTCATTTAGCACTGTTAGTTGCCACAGAGGCCAAATTTAAATACTTTTTCCCTGATACTTAAATTTTCCCTAATGTTGCTTTTCAGCTGAAAACAATAGCTAGATTGCTTTAAAAATACTTAATCGGCAGTTAGTCAATGTTTGTTTTTTTCATATAGACTCTGTCATTTCAACTTTTGGCTAAATTGAACAGAATGAAAGTGTGATTTTGTAGAGTTCAGGATAAAACCAGCCCAATTCAACCAAATTCTAAGGCTTTGAGACTGATTGGATACTAGATCTTGGTATAATGAGTCAAGTTTCATTGTTCTAAGTTGTTCTGAACAAATAATAGCTTTAGTGTCTGCATTAAAAAGAGGATAGGAGTTATATGTACTTAAGGTACACAGAAGACAAAAAGAATTAAAAGTAGGGAGAATGTGCACCCACTGCTACGTGGGAGCAGGGGACCTGGTGGCAAAAGACATGGAAAAAGCTGATGTACACGATGTCTTCTTTGCCTCAGTCTTCACTGGTTAGACTTGCCTTCAGCAATCCCAGGTCCCTGAGACTCTGGAAAATCTGGAGTGAGGAAAACACACCCTTCGTAGAGGAGGTTCAGATTAGGGAACATATAACAAACTGGACATACAAAAGGTCTGTGGCACCTGATGGGATGTATCTATCAGTGCTGAGGGAGCTGGCCGATGTCACTGCAATGTTGTTCTTGATAATTTTAGATCATTTTTATCTTTAGAAAATGCAAGAAGGAGGATTCAGGGAACCACAGGCTGGTCAGCCTCACCTCAATACCTACCTAGGAAGGTAACGGAGATAAATCCTCCGGGAAACCATTTCCAAACATGAACGACAGAAAGGTAATGGGGACTAGCCATCATACAATTATGAAGGGGAAATTGTGTTGACCAATCTGATAGACTTCTGTGATGAGATGACTGGCGTGGTGGATGAGGGGAGGGCAGTGGATGTTTATCTCAACTTTAGCAAGGCTTTTAACACTATCTCCATTAACATCCCTATAGAAAAACTGATAAAATACAGGCTAGGCGAATGGTGAGGTGGGCTGAAAACTGACTGAACTGTTGGGATCATAGGGTTGTTATCAGCAGCACAAAGTCCAGTTGGAAGACAGTCACTAATGGTGTATCCCAGGGATCAATACTGGGATAAATTGTGTTTAACACCTTCATTCATGACCTGGATGATGGAATAGAGTGTACCCTCAGCAGATTCGCAGATGGTACAAAACTGGGAACAGTGGCTAATACACCGGTGGGTTGTGCTGCCATGTAGAGGGACATGGACAGGCTGAAGGAGTGGGCCACAGGAACCCCATGGAGTTTAACAAGGGCAAGTGCAAAGTCCTGCAGCTTGGGAGGAATAACCTCAGACACCAGTACAAACTGGGGCTGATGAGCTGAAGGCAGCTCTACAGAGCAGGAGTTTTGTGTATTTGTGGACAAAAAGCAAACCACTAGGCAGCAATGCGCCCTTGCAGGAAAGAATGCCAAAAGCCTCCTGGGCTGCATTAGGACATGTGTTGCCAGCAGGTCAAGGGAGGTGATCCTTTCTCTCTACTCAGCACTGGTAAGGCCACATCGGGAGAGCTGGGTCCAGTGTTGGGTTCCCCAGTACAAGAAAGATATGGACTTACTGGAGTGAGTTGAATGTAGGGCCATGAAGATGACTAAGGGATTGGAGCATCTGACACATGAGGAGAGGCTGAGATTGCTGGGATTGGTCAGCCTGGGGAAGAGAAGGCTCAGGGGGAATCTTATCCATGTGTACAAACATGAGAGGAGGGAATGAAGAAGAGGGAGCCACTGACTTTTCTCAGTGGTGCCCACTGACAGGACAGAAGGCAATGAGCACAGATTAAAATACCTGAAATTCCATCTGAACACAAGAAAACACTTCTTTACTGTGCAGGCAGCCAAATGCTGGACCAGGCGTCCCAGAGAGGTTATGGAGTCTCATTCCTTGGAGATATGTTCAAAACCGGGCTGGACACGGTCGTGGGCAACCTGCTCTAGCTGATCCTGTTTGAGCAGGGTGATTGGACTAGATGATCTCCAGAGGTCCTTTCAAGCTTCAACCATTCTGTGATTCTGTGATTCTATGATTCTATATGTCAAAACTATCTTAATCTTTGAGTTTTTTCAACAGTGTTTAAAATTCTTTGAAAAATGTCTTCTGGCATTATAACTGGTGTGGGTGGAAGTTTAAAACAGGAAAAATGCTGTTCTGGCAGCAGCCTTCATTAGCTTGTTTATACCAGCTAGTATTTTCTTTATTTTCTCCCTTTCTCTGTAATTTCTAGCTTGGAAGACAAAAAAAAATTGCAATTTGATGTATTTAGATTGCAAAAGTTTACTGAGATTTCCTTTGACCCTGGTTTGCCTATAGAAAAATTGGAAAAAGTAGTTAAAAGACATCTATTAGGACTACATGAATAGGTTTTAAATGCTAAAGTTATAAAGACATATCTTTATCTAAAGTTGTTATGATTTCTTGTTTTCCAGGAAGGACTTGCTCAATCTGTGCTAGAAATATTTTGGATATGCGCAACATTTATTCAAACCATGTAACAGCATGTTCTTTGGGTATATGGTGAATTCAAGTATGGAGAATTGAAAAATGAAGTCTATTCATATTTGTGTATGTATCTATCTGTGTGTGTACGTGTATGCATCTATCTGTGTGTGCACGTGTATGCTCATAAGAAAAAATGAGAAACTGAATATCATGTGTACTTTAATGCCTATAAATATTTATAAATATTTAAGGTTACATTTTGCAGCACAACAGGAAGTTGCATCTAGGCCAGTGATGAGGAGAGGTTCATCTTTTCATTTAAAAAAAGCAATGAGAAAGTTGAAACCTGACTCTTCAGATGATAAAAAATAAAAATAAGATACAGGGGAAAATATGGTGATAGCAATACTTGAAAGGTTAATTTATAGTTTAAGAAACCTACAAATACCTGTATGATACCAAGAAGTTGATAACTCATTACTGCTGGAATTGTATAACATAACTATAAAAACAAATAGCACAATTAGTGATTTTTGCTATTTGGTGCACACGAAGAAAAAAATCATTAAATAATCTTGTAATCAATGACAACAAACCTACAATAATATCACTGCCAAATAATCAAAGTAGGTTTTTTGGAGAGCAAAAAAGTCCTATTCCTAATATGCATTAAAATGGCAACTTCTTCAAAGGAGCAATAGCATATGTGCTCTACCAATAATTTTAGTCTACTAATACCATTCTAAGTTTCTCCCTTGGTAAAATACCACAGAAAAGATGGAAAGCCATTCAGAAGTGGGACATATTTTTTTAAGCTTTAATTAAGTTTATTTTTGTAAAATGTGACAATATGAATCATTGGTTTGTAAGACACTTACCTTGATGAGTAAACTGTAGCTGAAGTCCCAACTGCTTCCAAAGTTGATGGACCTTTGGATAGAGATTTTCCAATGGGTCCTTCTTTCTACTGTCATCTATTTTTGTACATTTCCGTAAGAACGTGCAAATTATAGAAAAGATGCTTGACTATATAGGTTTCAACAAATAACTCCTTTATAGTTCACTGAATTAAAGGCTAAAAGGAAAACATTCATAATCTAATTTGAATGTCATATGCAGTTACATTTTACTTAGTTATCCCCCTTTTGATGCAGTAATTTGTATTTCACTAAGCCATGCCAGTGTACAGTGAAACTGATTTTTCAGAAAGTCATGCAATGTTGATTTGAATAAGTAAAACTTGGATAAGTTTTACTGAAACTGCTGAAAACATGTGTCTTGTTTCTCATTTGGATTTCTGACCTGAGCTTTCAAACACTGGTTTTTGTTATGTCTTCTTCATTAAAATAAAAAACATTTTACTAGTTTGTTTTCCTGTCTCTAAAGGTATTTGTACACAGTAATCTCTTAATCTTCTTTTGAAAAACTGGACAGACTGAGCTTTTTATTACCCTTCCCATTATGCTTTTTTTCAGGACTTAGATTGTTTTTATATCTGCATCTTCCCTAAAAGGGTGTTTTAACAACTCTTAAAAAAGTACAGACTAAAGCTAGAAAGAGTATCTCAACGCCTCAATAAGGATATACAAAGATGTAAAATACACTTTATTTATGCTATGGTGGAGTGCATGATAAAGACATATTTTTGATGAAAGTGTACTGACTGACTTTCAGGAATCAGAGGACAGAATATAATTATTATAATCCCAATTCTGCTCTGGTATATCCTGTTTCATTACAGATATCACATGAACTCTGGCTTCGTCTACTACCAAACTACATCTAAAGAATTCACAACTTGCTGTTTAATTTTCCTTCAAGACAATTTAATCTGCAGATTCTCCTACCTTTGGGAAATTAACCTTTTTTGAAGAACTGAGTGTACGCATTACTTGTTGAGATGCTTCTGTTTTGCTGTATTGAAGGCAATCAATTTGTGACGACTTTTTTCTTACAGCACAAGCTGCAGTTCAAGAATTAGTCTTTAACCATCACAAAGAGTTCATAACAGTGTGAAGGATATAACATGTCTTTCAGAGATAAGCAGCAAGAATCAGTCAAAGCCTGTCTGTCACACAGAAAGACTTGGCAGAATAATCACTTCTGTTGCATGGGCTCCACCTGCTTTCTGAAATTCAATCATAATAAACCTGGAAGTCCAGCATAGGTAACTTAAATGCTGTACAGTATGAAAAATGACAATTGGAGAATGAAGTGAGGACCAGAAAAGATAACTGTTGGGACTGAGACAGGAGATGTAACAGCAGAGTCCTTACAGAGCTGAGGGAATGCCACAGAACTCTGAGGCTTTGATGTCTGGTTGGAATTGGCTGGGGAAGGGGGACTCTCAAAAGAAAGAGATTTTCTTGACCACCAGCAGACCTGAAATCACCAGTGAAAACAAAAAATCTTGAAAATGAGATTCATGAGTTTGCAGAAAGCTATGTTTCCAAGAGGAAACAGATATAATTGAGACTAGCAGGTGGGTGGGTCACTTAAAAGAGCTTTGATTAATCTTAAGCTTATCTTTGGAAAAGTAACTGTGATACTTTGGCTGATTTTTTTTACAAAAGATCCAATAGTTATTTGAATCATTTTTTCCAGGCAACAGAAAAGATTACTGTAATATGTAGCTTTTTCTAAGTCTAAACCTGGCACAGGTGTATCAACTGGCAAGAACTCACCCACCACCCTATTCGCAAACATTGCTTCTCAGAAGCTATGAAATGCGGGCAAAGCTGTTTATGTAGCATCCCAACCCATCCCATAGAGATATGGCTGAGTGTTCCACCTAACAGGAAACTTCTTTCTCACCAATGATGAAACTGCTGGCTCATCTCCAGTGCTTTCTGCTTTTTACGCTTCATCTAGTGGAGAGAGTAGGGGGAACTCCAGAAAAATTTTGTTGATTTTTTCTTTCAAATTGACCTTTATACTTGGATAATTTCATATAGTATTTATTCTAATGTATGTCATCATTAATGGAGACGAGCCAAAGGATTTCATAATGATGCCTAATCTAGCCTTCCCCTCGTTGTTCCAGAGAAACACCACCTAATGCAGAGTCACAGACAATAAATAGAGGAACTTTCTTGATAGCCAGTTCTTCTCCCTGCAGTTCTTTGTTCCACTGCTTGAGACATTATTTGCTTGGCAGTTCATTTGTTTAGAGACACTTATGATTGTAGTTCATCTGTGGGAACTAAGGGACTGACTCAGCACTTCAACTCCAATGTTGTTCTGCAACTGTCTGACTCCTAAGTTGTACCTGTAGGTTTTCTAGTTTCCTTTTAGTGCAAACAGAGCACCAAAACATGTCTCAAGTCTTTGATGATTCCTCCCTTTCCTTCCCTCTTTACTGCTTGTTTAGGAGAACTTACTGTCAGCTCTAGGAGTCTGCAAGATTTCAGATGATGAATCCTTATGCTTTTTTTTTTGGACTTGGTCCCCACATATGGTATGAGAAAATCCTGAATTTACCAAAACTTTGAGGTAGAATTGTCTAGCCCTTTTTCTTACACAAGGACAGAAAAAAATATAACTAATATCCTAAGTTTGGTTTTATTATAACACAAAATATGGTAGTTATTTGCAAAGGAAAACCTCAAATCTCCTGGGCAACTGAGACTGAAATTAAAAGTTTGAAACAAACCAGTACCCTGCCAGTTGTGCCCTTGCAAGGACACATCCTTTTCTTCAGTCTTGCTGTCCATTCTAGCAACTTTCAGTAGCTTCCTGGGTTTCCACAAATCCACACAGTTCCTTCTGGGTCTCCTGCTTTCTTTTGCTTCTGAGTCTTAACTTTGGACCTATTTCTTGCTTCAGAAAGGCCCTTCCTCCTTTCAGGACCAAAACTCCTGTTTATCTCAATGTTTCATGCTCCCATTCTACTCCCTGTCCTTGGCTGCTTGCCCTATGCTGCTGTCCAACAGCTTTGCACTTGGATGTGCTCAGCTGCTCTCAGGGGAAGAACAAGCTGCTCTTCTCTCTTCCTTTCTAGAGGAGGTGGCACCAAAAACATGGCAGCCAGGTCAGGGAGCCTCTCTCTCTGTTGCCCAGCCACAGTCTTGTTACAAAACACGCAATTTGCATTTATGTGGTACAGGGTTGCATCAGTTGTCACACACAGGCTGAGAGATCATTGTGGTTAGATCAGGTTTCAATCACCCTGAAAACAAGAAGGGAGAGCACAGAAAGTAGATTCTAACTGATGTTGCTAAAGATTAGTATAAAATGGTAGCACAGACATAAAGGGATATAGTAAAAAAGTCCAAGGTGCAAAATGAACAAGAGATGTAAGGGTTAATATTGACTCGTAGAAGAAACTTTGTTCCTGAGGCAGGACAGAGAGCCATTATTTAATTTGACTGTGTGCTTCATGTTCTCTTTTTTTCACTTAAAAAGTCAACTGTAGTCAGCCAATTGGTACAGGTGCAGCAGAGAAAAAAGTGTTTATACTGCTTCAGTAAGGGAAGAATGGGTTATAGAAAGCTGGATGAGTTGCAAATACTTTGAAGGCCTAACAGAGTAATTCAAATATATCTAATAAAAGCAAGGAACTAGTGATGTCTAGGCTAGTCCATTTAACTTCAGTTCCAAAACAAACAAACAAATCTGCTGAAACAAAAAGCCACAAATATTTTCTAAGCAAATAGAACATAACAAGGAGATAAGTAACAATCAAGATGGACTTCTCCAAATATGCCAATTTTTTAAAAAAAATTACTCCTATACTTTGACTAGGTAGCAAACTTTTTTGGAAGGGGGGAATTGGCAGATATTATCTGTCTTGTCTGGTACTACTTAAAAAGCACTCTCATGAGGAAGCTAGAGAAATGACGACTGGATGAAGCAGTTGCACAACTGATTGGAAACATATATCCAAAGGAACAGTCATTCATGTTTCACTGTAGACTAGTAGCTAAATAAAGTACGTTTCTATGGGAATCTTTTCTGCACCTATGAGTGTTCAACGCTTCTGTTAGTGACTTGGATGAATGGCTGCATGCATTTTTGAGGCAAATTTAGAATTCAAGATCATCTTGACAAATAAAAGAAATGGTCTGATAAAAACGTGCTGCAATTCAGTAGGATAAATGCAAAAATCTATATTTACATAGAAATATTTGGCTGTACAAATATAGCTTGAGGGAGGATGCACAAATACTTCAGAGCAGTATGTACAGTCATAGTAAATCACATGCTGAAAATGAGGTAAATCTCTCATATTGTTATAAAAAAGATAAAAGGCATACATTAATAAATAAATCAAAGTATTTTCTGCAAAATGCATGAAGCAGGTTTGTGCTATCTGGTGCTGTATGATCAAAGTTTTGAAAAATGATCTGCAGTGAATTCTTGAAAGAAAGTGGTATAGTTAATTCAGAGAAATCGGTATATTTAATCCAGAGAAAAATATGTAGATAGAAGCAGTAAAAAATAAATAAAATAAAAATAATTTTTTTTTAATGTAACATACAATAAGAATAGACACCAAGAAAAAGTCTCCAATAAAAAAAAAAGAGAGTGAGATGTGGGAAAGTTCACCATGGGTTGTTAGTTTTCCATGGCTGGAAGATATTAAAGAAAGGTTGGACAAGTGTTTGACATAGCTGATTTTATCTTTGGCTGGGGAAGAAGACTTACATGAAAGTGACGAATAGAGAACTGCACTGCTTTCTTTTCCCACCCACTCCATCAATAAAAAGTTGGGTTGAAAAAATGTTTGTAAATATCGTGTCTTCTCACTAATTGAATCAATTTTGTGCAGTAATATTGCAAGTCTTCCCCCCTGCCCCCCGAGAGCTTATTTTGAAATACTCTGCAAACACTTAATTTGAAGATTGAAAGGGGAAGCAGTTCTCTCAGTATAGAGTATCACCTACTATCTGGAAGGATTTATATACACAATAGACTGTAATGTCTAATTACAAATTTTTGTGATAGTTGATGCTTGATCTCAGAGCTCTGATTTGACTACTTAAAAAATGTTTCTAGATAAACATGGAATAAATGGGAAGTCAGTCTCAAAGGAGACTTTCTGAAGTCACTGGGCTCCAGCTAACCACCCTAGCAAATAGTAATGCTGAACAAGCAGGCAATTTTATAATAATTTTAACTTCAAGATAGTTTTTTGGGTTTTGGCTGTTATAACCGCAGTTGCCTTTAGCATAAATTAGGTGCAGTTAATTAAATTAACTTGATAAGCAGATTTCCAAACAGTTACGTCAGCTGGAACAGGTCAACCAAAAAATATAAGATACCATTTCTGATTTGATTCAAAATCTCCTGTGTTATAAGCCAGCTAAAGTTGAACAAAAAAAATCTAGCAATGAAAATGATATAATAATTTTATAGGGGGAAAATAATGAACATGTATGAAAAAGACTGCATTTTAGAAGACCAGGTTTTTAACATATTGGTCATACATTCAGGCCTGGTTCTGCTGCCTTCCATTTATGAGTTTTGGCCGTTCTAATAAATGCCTTTATAATAAAAAGTGTTTTCTGTTGAACAATGACTCATATTCCAGCAAGTTTTCCATTTTATAATATCACATTGAAACCCTTCACAGCCTAGTAATTTGTTATTAATATTGATTTTTGTAAATAATTTTACTGGAGAATACAATTAATTAAGCCAATATGGCATAAGCGTCATTGTTTTATCGCTAATTATATCATACATGTCTCTAGTGAATATCTTTTGATCTCATCTTTCTCTAAAAACAAGATTCAGTTTCATTCTAAAAATTCCCTCATGTATTAATGATTAAACTTTAACTTCTCTAGGGTGCAATAAGAACTAAAAAAAGTGATATTTAGCATAAATTTTATAGAACAGCTTCTTGTAACATCAGGGAAGCAATAAAAGAACACTGCTTACGAAGCAATCTATGTACCATTCTTCTACTTAAAAGCACACATGAGGATTGTTAAATAATAATATATTACTAGGCATTCATCATACTGGATTCCCAGTAGAGACAATTACCCTTTTGTTTCCATTGGAAAGCAAATTGTTCTTTGTGGAGATAAGTCTTATGCCTTAGTTATGTTCCCATGTCTGATACAATTTTGGAATAATTCAGCTTGCAACAGAAGTTAGGAAGAGTATGAGTGGCTTTGGCGTGACACTGCAGTCACAGATTGGGAAACAAAGGCTTCCTGACCTGCTTCACTGGGAGTAATCAAAATCACTAATACAAACAGCTTTATAGCATTCATACCTTACTCTTCTGTTCTGTTCAATCTCTTTGTCTTGTTTTTCATACTAATATTTTTGATCAATCCCTATGTTCTGTTTCTTGAAAGTAAAAATAGTTGTGGATTTTATTTGACAGTATCATCGAAAACTAGGATATCATGCAATCAGGATACCTTGGAAACCAAAGGTGAGAGACAAATTCTTCTGACCTACTGTCCATTCCCTTAGCACCTGGAGCTCTGTATAGTTTCTTTTACTGTTATGTGGGTTTTGGCCTTGTGACATGTGCACTCGCAGTCACAGAAGGGAAGAGGTGTAGGGCAACAGAAACAACTGTTCATTTCCTACATAAGAAGTTACATGGCACACCTTGGCTGAATGGTTTCTCATCTTTGCTAGGAAGTACTCTTAGCTGTGATTTTCTCAAACACATCTGAGGGATCTGTTCAGCTTTGTAGGGAAGTATTCATTGAAGCAGAAAAAATTTAAGAAAAAAAAATTTAAATATTAATTGGAGCAGAGGTTGCAGTCCAGTTCTTCTCCTTCCCAGGTGAATGCCCTCAGGATCTCACTCTTTCTTACATTCTCTTTTCTCATGAATATTTAATTCTACTATCTAAAGCGGAGCAGCTTAAATGGGCGATAATGATAAACCTAATTCCTGAACATATAATAACCACGATTTTCACCCAAGATGATGGACACAATCCAAGCAAATGAGTTCTCTCAGAAATGGGTGTTCTGAAAGTGCAGAAGATGAAAATGTAAATTTTAATAGTTAAATCTACAGAGCAGTGAGGGAAAGGAGTGGGAAGCAGCCCTGGGCAGGGTATAGGAAAGTAAGAAAGCAGAGATAGCCACTCTGGGATGATAGTGGATGGAGCATAGAGCAACACCAGTTTTCTCATGTGATGCTTGGCTACAAAAAGTTTGAGAATTGCTTGTTTGATGATTTCTCTGGGAGGAAGTGATTGACATGTAACAGAGAGAGGAGCAGACCTTATCTTTTGCATCCCAAGCAACACTGAGGCTACTGGGTGTGCTTTTTCCCATTGGACCTATTGGGGTGCAGTGAGACTGCCTATAGGATGCGCAAGGGAGAAGACAAACATCCAGTCTATGAATTCTGACTAGGTTTAGACATGAGACAGATGTCTAGCAGAAGGTGAGATACATCACTCCTAGTCATATCCAGAGGTTGAACTTCAGGTTTCTTATTTGCAAAAACTAAGTCTCCTCCGTATTTTAGTGCCCTGAGAATTGGGCAATAACTGAAAAGTGATTTAGAGGGTTTTGACTTGCATGTTTACTTCCAGATTTTGCCATTTACATCTTCTGTGGATATAATCCTGGGGCTAAGCTGTAAGTGTGTTTTCTTTTGCTCCACCTCACGAGAACCAACAGCTCTGCCTGTATGCCTGTAATATATTTTCAAGAGGAGCACTAAATGTTAACGGCTTTGAAACACCCTGCTCATGAGGTTTTTTGATGAATGGCATTTAATTAAACCATTTGTAAGGCAAAAGTACAATGAAAACAAGAAACATATCTGGCTTGTTATATAATTATTTTGTTGCTATATTTATAGGGTAGAAAATTCAGAAACTTGAAAATCTTTCAGAAAACAGTGTTCTTACACCAAAAAGGGACACATCACTTGCTTTGATACAGTTGTGTTCTGACATGTGCTGATCATACTGAATATCATACTGAATATTGGCCACCATAATATTTTGCATAGCTTTGGTGAGACACACACCATTACTCCATAAAGAAACTACTTTTTTTTTTCTCCAAAACACTTCTGTTGTAAAGTGAAAGTACAAGGAAAAAGAACATAAAGACACAAAAATTTCTTATTAACTGGAGGGCCAGCTGGCAACAATTTTCACTTATAACAATTTAGCAATACAAGTAGTGTGAAATGATTTGCCTAAATCTCTCTTTCCTTCTAGGCCTGCCTGCCTCTCATCACCTACTTTGGGAAAAGGGCCAGTAAGGACTGGAAGCACATCTGATCCTTATTTTGCATAAGAGAAAATGCAATAGAGGTTTTGGAGCATCAGAGCCTACAATTTTAAGTTGCTTGGTGAAAATCAGGCTGTGTCATGTTTAAATGTGGCTTAAGGGAATTTGGTTGTATTCTGTATAGCTGAAACTGATGTTTCTGAAATTTCTCACACCTCCGCAAGAACGGAAACCACTGAGTAGCCAAACCATTCATATAAACTGTGTTATGGCCAAGTTTAATTCCCATCTCTGTCTAATTTAGAGGTAGAACTTGAAGCTGGGTCTCCCACAGACTGAAGGAGTGGCCTTGCCACTAGTTATAGAATCATAGAATCATAGAATCATTAAGGTTGGAAAAGACCTCTAAGATCATCGAGTCCAACCATCAAATCAACACTACCACACCCACTAAACCATGTCCCTAAGTGCCACATCTACACGTCTTTTAAATACTTCCAGGGATGGTGACTCAACCACTTCCCTGGGCAGCCTGTTCCAATGTTTAACCACTCTTTCAGTAAAGAAATTGTTCCTAATGTCCAATCTAAACCTCCCTTGGCGCAACTTGAGGCCATTTCCTCTCGTCCTATCGCTAGTTACTTGGCAGAAGAGACCAACATCCACCTCACTACAACCTCCTTTCAGGCAGTTGTAGAGCGCGATGAGGTCTCCCCTCAGCCTCCTCTTCTCCAGACTAAACAGTCCCAGTTCCCTCAGCCGCTCCTCATAAGACTTGTGCTCCAGGCCCTTCACCAGCTCCGTTGCCTTTCTCTGGACACGCTCCAACACCTCCATGTCCTTCTTGTAGTGAGGGGCCCAAAACTGAACACAGTATTCGAGGTGCGGCCTCACCAGTGCCGAGTACAGGGGCACGATCACCTCCCTGCTCCTGCTGGCCACACTATTTCTGATACAGGCCAGGATGCCGTTGGCCTTCTTGGCCACCTGGGCACACTGCCGGCTCATGTTCAGCCGGCTGTCAACCAGCACCCCCCAGGTCCTTTTCCTCCGGGCAGCTTTCCAGCCACTCTTCCCCAAGCCTGTAGCGTTGCATGGGCTTGTTGTGGCTGAAGTGCAGGACCCGGCACTTGGCCTTGTTAAACCTCATACAGTTGGCCTCAGCCATCGATCCAGCCTGTCCAGGTCCCTCTGCAGAGCCTTCCTGCCCTCGAGCAGATCAACACTTCCACCCAACTTGGTGTCATCTGCAAGTTAATGAAACTTTTTATTTTGTTTATATGAAACAACCAGTCATGAAAGATCCAATTAATCAGTTTTAATTTGTAGAAAATACAGATAGAACAAACAACTAAATTTAGGAGCTGCTAGAGTCCATTCAGTTTCATAGCTATATGTTGAGCTGCTGTAGTCCCTATAGGGCTGCCATAGGCCTGATCCATTCTAGTTGGACTAGTTGTCATCAGCTATCTCATCCCAGAACTGAGTAACTTCATAAAAATTTTGGCTTCAGTCAATCAGCACCTTTCAACAAAAGTTATTTCACAGGAAAATTCCTGTATCAATTTTAATTATGACAGATTAAGTCTGCTAAGATGTGATACTTGTTTGATCGACTAAGTGAAAGAAGTCAGTATGTTTGGTAGAGTTTCAAATTATGCCCCTGATTATCTGTAGGATAATAAGCTACAGGATGTTTATGCAAGTTTGGGCAAAGTTACAAGACAGTCCAAGACAAGGAAGGAAGGGAAGAAGGGAGGGAAGAAAAAGAAAGAAAGAAAGAGAGAAAGAGAGAAAGAAAGAAAGAAAGAAAGAAAGAAAGAAAGAAAGAAAGAGAAAGGAAGGAAGGAAAGAAGGAAGAGAAAGAAGGAAGAAAGAAAAAGAAAGGAGAAAGAGAAGAGAGATAGAAGAAAGAAAGAAAAAAACAAAGGAGGAAAGAAAGGAAGAAAAAGAAAGGAAGAAAAAGAAGAAAAGAAAGAAAAAAAGAAAAAGAAAAGAAGAAAGAAAGAGAAAGAAATATGATGCAAAAATTTGTATCACTGACATCAGTTCTAGAAGAAGTATGGATTAGTAGATAAAGCTGAAATTTCATTTCCTAAGAGGCGTGACTAGGGAAGAATCTACATTCACTGTGAATGTTTTTTTTTCAAGGGAGAAAGGGAACAGGCCTGAAGACTAATGATATTTTTGTGGATTCTCCCTACAGCAAATTGGAGGTTCTTAGAAACAGGAATAGAAAGAGGTTAATAGGAAAAGGTTATTTCAGATGACAATGCAGAAACTATAAGATGTTCTGAATTGCCCCCTGGAGTAGCTCATATCTTTCTATTAACTAGAGAAAGAATGTAGCGAGACTTGTCTGAAACTAACCTCTGCGTCACTCAGTCACTCAGCACTGCTGTGCAGTGCAGTAATGCATACATTTGTACACAGTCTCTCTGACTTCTGGAACCCATCACACATTCAGAATGATCCAAGTTTTTATAGGAAGAGGATGGGATTTACTTTATATTCACTTTCTAGGCCAAAAGCATCAGAAAAAAAAATGTATTCTACAGAAATATTCAGACTCTCCTTCAAACAATACTGCCCTTCCAAAATATAATCAGATTTGCTTACAGATTGCCAAAACTGCAAGTGCAGTCTCAGCCTGCTGAGGATCCCGTACGGGAAACATGCAGAGTTTTGCAGCCTTTCTGCTGGAGCTCTGTAGGGCCGACAGACCAGAAGCTAGTGGGCTGACATGGGAAGCTGGCAGGTGAATATCTTCCTCTGGCAATACTCTTCCTTTTGGGGTTGGCTCATGGCTGCTGAAGTGAAGGGATGGGTTCTTTGGTTTAATGTTTTCACCTACTGAGCCAGCAAAAGCAAACTTCGATTTATCAAAGAAGTGCTAATGGAAATATAGCATCCCTGGTAGCATAGCATAACATAACATCTATTCTTTGCCACATTATGGGGATGAATGGGGTTATCATTGATGCACTGCTGTTATCTCCTCCTTTTAACATAGGAAGAATATTCATTTAGAAGCCTGGCATGACTAGGTAGCAGTGTCTGAGAAGACAAAGTTGTATTCCTACAGAATACAACCCAGTAGATAAATCTCATCCAGTTGCTTAAGGCTGAAGCCCAGCAGCACACCCCTTCTACAAATACAATATCTAGGTAGTCTCAGCCATAAGTAGGATGCTATGACTTGAGACTGGTTGACCTGTTACATCCATTGGACCATTGACACAGCCTCCACTCATCTGCGCTAGCCTTCAGTGCTGGGCTAAGCCTAAAATACAGGCTCTCCCAATTTCAACAGTCTTGGCTTCAGTAGTTGTCTTCTCTGCAATCTCCTGGGAACTATCCTTCTCTCTGGTTGGTACCTAGGACTCAAAATAGCGGGAAGATTTCAGGCACTCTGAAGTCTTTCAAAACATTATGAAAGCCCTGAGTGCAGGCATTTCAAAGAAATAATGGGGATAATGACTTTTCTAGTTGTGGACTCAAACCTGTTTTGTTTAAGATGGTCTCATATTTGTGGCATTGTTCATTGGTCCACACTCTCATCTGGTGTAAATCAGCTATACACTTTTGCAATCAGTGGAACTGTGCCAAGTTATAGCAACAAAGAAGCAGGCACTTCACTTCGTAAGTACATTTACAAAGCTCATTTGTTAAAAACAAGGCACCTTAGGATTCTGAGAATTCCGCACTGGATTTGGCAGAAATATAACAACTTAGCTTGTCTGGTATTAATCTGATTCACAGTCCAGTTAAGAGAGTGTGCCAAAGGAATCCCCAAACATAGAGGCCGTTTGGCTTTTCTCTCACAGCTAAAGGTGTGTTCCTCCCTCCTGCTTCTTCTCAAATGGATGGGACATTCATCCCTGTCCCATCAAGTTTATTCCCCGTATTGTAAAATGTGTACCTTTACTATTATATTTTAAAATTACCCAGTGTATTGACACACCATTTCAGGTCTGTAGCATTTCAGGAAGTAGCAAAATCATGAGGCAGATCAACTAAAGGCCATAGGTGCCCAAATCCTAAATTATCATCTGAAATGCTCAGCAACAACCCAACCATGAAAATAGCTAAATAGGTGTTCTCTCTCCCATTTTCACCTGACAATTCCCTAGGCATATTTAACAGAACTGTGTTGTGAACATGCTGTATTGTCTTTACCAAGGCAACTGAGCAGGTGCCTCCTGGAATGGATTTCCAAAAACTGGCTAGAAGGAAGACAGTGATGGGCCAACCTAGTAGGTGTGTGCAACTAATGATGTGCTTTGCTAATCTTGGATTCTTCTCAAAATGAGTTTATTGATTTTTTTTTTCCTTTTTTTTTTCCCTCTAGAAATACAATGGTAGGGGAGTTTGTTTCTGATGTGATTAAAATACTTGCAGAGGAAGTGAGACGTCAAGGTTTAATTCCCTCTTCCACGTCAGGGAGGTCACTTCTCTCAGTTTCCAGGAGAAGCATCTTCCTCCACTCTCCTAGCATAAGTTCATTGTTAGATCTAGTCACAGGTCTGTGTTTAAAAGGACAGCACATGTTTGCCAGGGAATTTAGGTGAATATTTCTTGTTTTCCACAGAGTTTTCTTTCTAGATGAATCATATGCACTACAAGGAGATAATCTTATCAACATTTATAGTAAAAGTTTTAACTCTTAGATTTCTAACTAACTACAGGGTAATCAGACAAGATTATTAACAAGATACTTACTCTAATCAGATTAAAAGTCCTACCATTACCTTCTTTATGCTAAGAAGCCCATTAAAAAAATGAATTACCAGCATTATCATTCTCAGTTAAACACCTTTGACCCAAAATTTCTGTCACTTTTATCTTCAGTTTCAATTTAAGTCACTGGAAATTCTTTCTAACTCTTCTGATCAGTCTAACTACTTTGAATTTCACATGTAGGCTGATATATTCTCCATAATTACCACTGACAACTCTTTGGTTGGTACCTAACATCACTGGAAACGTAAGCAAATCTTTTGTCTTCTAGCCCAGCTAATCAGGTACTGGAAAGTCTCAAAATACATTTAGACAACATTTTACCATATACTGTAAGTGAGTATTTTATTATTTTGGATAGCTTTTGTAAATAATAGCTACATAATTGTTACTTCCCATCATAACCAGTCTTTCTCAATAGGACATCTGATAGTTGTATCACTTATTGTTCTGGATATGACCTGACACACTCAAGCTGTCAGTTATTCATAAGATTATTTGCATACCCAGTCTGTTGTGGAATAAAATGCTATATGGTATTTGAATGGCCTGGCTGCTCTATACAGAAGCAAAGCAGATAATTTTTTCTCTAACACATTTTGAAAAGGAACATACTTTAATGGTGTTTGAGAAGATTAGCCATATTCATTTGGAGCTAAGATTATTACTAAGCCAATCTTTTAAATCCTGGCTTCTATGCATCTGATAACAGCATGGACATAGCCCTTTGGTATAAACAGTGCTCCTGTTTAGACATATTGAAACACTGAAAGACATGTAGGTCTTTCAACTTCTCTTCACAATGTCTTACCCTCTTAAAAGTGTATGGATTGACCTTATCTATAAATAATTTCTTTAATATTAAAATTAAAACAACACAGTCATCTTATTTACCTCCCTTGATTTCAATAGTTAGACATAAAGCACCAGACTGTATCCAGAATCTATATGCAGCTTTTAGTAATGTATTATTCAAGAAGCTTGCCATTAGCTACAGTATATATTGCAGTACCAGCTGCTGTTGCAACATGAATAGGGAAATGCCACTTCTCCACTCTGTGATCAGGAGTATGTGCTGGATCAGCTTACGTAATGAAGGAGGGATCTGGCACTGAGCTTTGCTCAGGTCTCTTCTAGCAGGGCTGTTATAAACTCAGAAATTCACTATGTGGTATGCTCCTCAGCTGAAGTGCAAAGTCTTGATTTCTCCTGTATATCATCGTCTTGCAGAGCAAACTGTCTGCCTCATGGAAGTAACAGAGTAGCTGCAAATGTGAGAGAGAGAGATACATGCTACCAGACTGAGAATGGTGCCACAGCATGAAAGTTGTCAGATTAATAGGTAGCACAAATGGGAAGGCTGTAGACTTCTAAACCCTTGATGTTAGCATCATGTTTATATACTCAATTTTATGAAATCAGCCAGACACAAGTGGCTTGTGTTACATTGTTTTATACAATGGCAGTATGGTCATCCTAAAGGCTAAGCTCCATGACCATTCCCAATTCCCAGCTCTTGGAACACCTTTTGTAATATGTTGAGAGCCAAAATATCACTAAGGGTAAAATATTAGGACCACTTAGCTATCGTGCTCTCCACAGTACTTTTAGAAACAGTTTGGGCGATGGATACACAGTTTTGAATGATCCTACTTAAATCTAATACCACTTGTCTCAAATGGGCACATTGTGTGTTCTGAATTTTCAAGGAGGCACATGTGTTCCTTTCCATGGAAGAGGAAGGATATAAATGGCTGAAAGGCTCCTCACAGTTATTCTCATCTCTGATCAGATGGGCAGGAGAGGGCAGGAGATCAGTGAGGGCAGGAGATCAGCGGTGGATGAAGGTGAAAGCACTTTTGCAGCAAGATCAACTGCTTGGAGGTGAGAGAGAGCAAAGACAGAGGAAGAACAGAGAAGAAACTCTTCTGTCTCAAACAGGACAAGGTCAAGTAGACCTACAGCAGGAGTAAAAGATAAAAGGTCCATAGAAGGTCTGTGGCAATGCATTTATGCAAGTCCCTCCCATTGCGAAAAAGAAAAGATGAGGCAAGAGGAGAACAATTAACGTTCCGACTCTGATGTGGAAAAGGACAATATGCATAGGCCTCATGTTTTTGTGACAATAAAACAACTGGAACATCCACTAGCCTGAGTAGGACCATCATCTTATAACAGCAAGATGCCTCCTTCCAAAGGCATGTAACTTGGCATTGTTTGAGCAGCATTTCTTGTGACTAGGGCATGACAAAATTATGCCACAGGACTCGGTGAAAGAATGACAGTCTTATCTCACATTGTCAAAGGGCACCAGGGCTGGGATTTAGAGGGCTTCAGGACTCCATAGGTTCCAAATATTTGGCAATCTAGCCAGACCAGAGCAGTTCTCCCTACTCCTAACATACAGGAAGCATTCTCACAGATCCACTAAATGGGTAACTCCATAGCTGCCCATGCCCGTGTGGGCCTTGGCCTGCAGTCAGAATGGCAGTGATGCTGGCAGAGGCTTCCTGACTTAAACAAATGGCTCTTGTAACAGGCAGGAAGAGACAAGGGAGTGTTTGGGAATGGTGCCTGGCAGGATGGATCTACAGGGCAGTAAAGGTCCATCAGGTTTTTCTGTCCTCTCCCAATGGACAATTTTTCTTGATGGCTTTCATAGAGACCCCACTTCCCACTTATTAAAACTCATAATTATAATTCATTATTATGAAGGCAGAGGAGAAACAACCCTTATTTTTATTAACTGCTCTTTGGCCACAGGTTACTGTTGTAAGGTGAAACTTTATTCCTTAGCTGCCTTGAAAGGCCAAGCAGGAGTATTACCTCTATGTGTATGCCATGACTTCCTCTGAGCAATCTCCCCAGACCATAGGCTGAAGAGGGCCTCTGGGCACATAAATCTCAAAGGCTTTGAGAGAGTCCAGATGGCCTTAGTAGGAAAAGGTGGCTTTTCTTGATGTATTCTCATTGCATTTTGACTAATGTGTCCTGGCCGGTAAGAAGGCCTGGCCTACATGTAAATATTCTCTCTGTTGTTTTCTGTTAGTTTTCCAAGAGGACAGTCAGTCCTTGAAGTTCTGTTAAGTATGGACTGGTTTTCAGGGCCAACACCGTTTGTACTTGCCAAAAGAAAAATATTTTCATATTTGACAATAAGAAAATATTTCTGCACTGTAAAACATTGTGTCTGTTCTCTTGAATTCAGAGAGCTTTTAGCTCCCTACCTTCCACCTCTCCTCCGCTCTCTTGATGGAGTGCAAGAGCCATTGACCTGTGCCTTGATCTGGGCAAGGAGGAGCTCTGCTTCAGCTGGGGAGCGTTTCCTATGACCCTTAAGTCATGTACTTAGGAGAACAAGGACAGTGCAGAGATATGCAAGTCTGGGCAGTGGGCACCAAGGGACAGAAAGCTAGGCAGCCCCCACAAGCCTTCAGTACTATGGCAACCAAATAGTAAAAAATTTAGAAGAAAGTAGGTGGGATGCTGTATTTTAGTCACTTACTTACAAACAAGAGATGTTATTTGATAAAAGAAAACAGGGAAGACCTGTGTGGGCTGAGCAGCCTTAAAAAATTGTGATGGCAACAGAGGGAAAGCCTCCGTAGGCAAACGAGGCAGAAAAGGGAAATGAAAAACTGTGTCAGAACGAGAAAGCAGAGTTGTTTGGGGAGGGGTGTGGAGGATTATGGGGTGTGCGTGGTGCACACGCACATGGGAGGGTCTGGGGTGAGTGCTGGATGCTACAATACTCATAGGAGCCCCAAGGAGAGCACGGGGTGAGCAAGGCCATAGCAGGCTGGAGGGAGCTTGAAGGTCTGCTGGATTGCAGGGAGGGAGCAGCAGCTCATGATAGCGGTCAAACAGAGCAGCTCAGGTGTGGACATGCTGGGGGAGGGACACACATAATTCTGCACATTGGGTAAAGCGCAAAACCTTATTTCAAATTTTGTTTTTATCTCAGTATCAAAGTACACTATGTTTGTTGGGCAGCAGGGATGAGAACTAGAGTCCCTTTCATAGGACTATTGTCACCGAAGAGCATTCCCAGAGGTTTTTTTTTAATATAAAGTATATAAATTCAGAAAGCAAGTTCCTAAACTTACTATATTATCTTGTCCATATATCTGCAAAATGAGAAGCAATAGATTGTTTCTGATTATGACAGTTCCAGTAATACCAACTGGGGCTTTCTTCAGCCATGTATAATGGAAGTAAAATGTATGGGGGTTTTTATTAATTCTATTTATAGTAATAAAAACATGGGATAATAAAGTATGCAAGTGATAAAGGGAAGTTGAAATTAAATATAATGCAAGTACCATTGATGGCACTTTTTTATATTGTATTGATGGACTAACTTGCATTGATAGGCTAACACTGCACTCAATAATATTTGTGCTCATTACAATAAAGCTGAGGTGTAATTCATGAAAGAAATGCTCTTTCGGTAGAAATCAAATTATATTAGCACCTCACAAAAAGAGTCTCTTTTTTCCTCAGACATCTGCATTAGTGTCTTTAAAATCAGCCTGATCAGCTTAAATGGAAGCATGCTCTTACTACCCTTGGATCCTTTAATGAAATGCACTTGGGAACTGAACATTGTCAGTCTGGACCAGGACCTGCTTTTAAGCGCTCCGTGTCAGTAAGCATGGAATGCTGTGAGGTCAGGCAATGCACTTAAATCAGCTTTTATCTCAAACCAGGCTACATAAGAAAAAACAAAAGAAGTATTTATTTACCAGATATAAATATATGACACTGTTTGCAAACATTCAGAAATAAAAAGAAGTAACATATGTCTACCTAGTATTTTAGCTTTCAAGGTCCATTCCACCCTACAGAGGTTAGCTAGGAAGCTGACAGATGCTTCTCAGCCTTCCTGTCTGAAGACTGTTTTGTAAGCAATCCTACTTTGTGTGCTGGTTTTGGCTGGGACAGAGTTAATTTTCTTCATAGTAGCTAGTATGTTTTGGATTTGTGCTGAAAACAGTGTTGATAATACAGGGATGTTTTCATTATTGCTGAGCAGTGCTTACACAGTCAAGGCCTTTTCTGCTTCTCACACCGCCCCACCAGTGAGCAGGCTGGGGCTGCACAAGAATTTGGGAGGGGACACAGCTGGGAGAGCTGACCCCAACTGACCAAAGGGATATTCCATACCATATGACATCATGCTCAGCATATAAAGCTGGGGGAAGAAGAAGGAAGGGAGGAATGTTTGGAGTGATGGCATTTGTCTTCCCAAGTCACCATTACATGTGATGGAGCCCTGCTTTCCTGGAGATGGCTGAACATCTGCCTGCCGATGGGAAGTAGTGAATGAATTCCTTGTTTTGCTTTGCTTGTGTGCATGGCTTTTGCTTTACCTGTTAAACTGTCTTTATCTCAACCCACAAGTCTTCTCACTTTTACTCTTCTGATTCTCTCCCCCACTCCACCGGAGAGGGAGTGAGTGAGCAGCTAGTGGTGAGTGTGTGGTGCTGAGTTGCCGGCTGGGGTTAAACCACGATGCTTTGTCCGACTGCATTCATGGAAGTAGAACCTGGATTTGCTGTTCCTACTTCACAAATATCATAATTCTCCTGCTGAGGTTTAACAGAATGAAAGTTCCCTCTGCAAGGCTCAGGATTTTGGGCAAAGTTCCAACTTTCTTGCCACCAGAAAAGTGTCTGCTTTATCTAACCTGGAAAAGTTAATGTCTCTTGGGTATGATCCAGGGCTAACCTTATTTTTCCACACAGCAAATGAAGGATTATTTTCAAGGTGAGCTGAGCAAGCAGCTAAGTCATTCACTGTAGGGCAAAAGCATTTCCTACTTCCTAAGTCAATGAATGGTATCTTTTTACATTGACCTCGATATTTTCTAGAAATATATAACAGGACAACCACAGGTTATACTGACATATACGTTGTACTAATACTACAGCTTTTTTCTGACTCTTGATTGAAATGCAGTTTCAATGGACATGACATTAATGGATCACTTTGGATGGTTGTGGATTTCCAATGTGTTTCTTTGAGCAATAGTGTAACACCAGAATAAACTACACATGGTGACAAGTTATGTTAATACAGTGAGTTTCTACTGAGAAGTGCCTCATTCTTCATTTCTGGTTATCTATATGGAACTTTTTAAAGTTATGGCTCAATTGTCCTTGCAGGCTATGGGAGACACTTTCTGTAACATTGCCAGTGAGTTTTTGAAAGAGGTGTCAATCGAGTATGTGGATTACAGTCCTGGATTTTCATAACAAACAACATTAGCCTAGTTTAGGCTATGCCTCTGTGAAAAAGAAAGGACCATAACATATGAGCAGGTAATATTTGTAAACATTTTGGTTATGCAAAAAAAGGTGACATAATTTGTTTAACTTAAAAGTTTCAGCTTGGGTTAGAACCTTTTCTGCCTTCACAAACAATTGATCTCGACATCCATCACAGTGTGCCTGAATACTTGGCTACAACCCTGGGCTTAGCAGCTTATGCATAAATATGTTGCATAGAAATGAGAAGTGGCAACCTATGAAAAACTTGCATCTACTTTTCCATATGCTTTTCTTCTATTTTGTGTCTTTTTCCTTCCTTACAAGGTCCTAGCAGATTCTGCAGAACTTCAGGCAGAGAGCAATTTGCATACGCAAGTGCAAACAGAATGACATTGGAGAGAGAGCTGCAATTTGATTATCTTAGTTAAATGCTGAGAAAATCTGTGATCTGCGGGGATTATTTAGAATGTCTTAGGAGGCTGTAAAAACCTTACCCTGATAAAAGACATTTTGAATATATCATCTAACCTTCCTGTGTGAAAAGATGTTTTTCTCTCCCATCCCCCTGCTAAACTCTGGCAAGCTTTTTATATCATCTAAAGCCACTAGCATTTCTGCAGCTTCAGGAGACGATCTACAGAATCCCAAGGAATCTACATTAGCATCTCCGGGGTTTGGCTAGGTTTTGTGTTCCTTGCAGACTGCTCTGGGGATTGTATACATTTCATGCCAGTGTGTTGATGGATGTTATGTGATGCTATATAAATATTTTCTTACTTTTTGCATTATATTAAATATTACAGTTGGAGAATAGGTATTCCGTGTCTCAGCTAGGGCGATTGTGACAGATCTTATCAGAAAGTCAAAGTCAAAATGACTGCTTACATTTTAAAATTCACTTCCATTTAGGACACTAAAAAAATGCTGAGAACGTCACATCTACTTATTCTTTGTTTATACACTTCGAGGCTGTGCCACTTTCCCTAAATATTCCATTATGAAAGAGAAATTAGTATGACACTACAGGACACAGCTTTGTTCCAGCTCATTTGCAGTAGGGTGCCTGGTGTAATAATTTTCGAGTTAAAAAAGACACTATGTTCTATTTCTGTAGGGCCACAAGAACGGGATTTTATAGGGAACTATTCCCAAGGGCAGGCCTGTGGGAAAAGTTGCAATAAACTGGCTCCCACCATTGTATTGTCCAGCAGACCAAAAAAAGCAAACAAATAAGTCTCTTCCTTTCTTTTTAAAGAAACATGTATCATTGTAATTCTGTTGTTTAATCTCTATGTATTACAAGTAATGTACATGAATAAAAAAAATCTAAATCTTATTGCAGGCAGCTGCAGCATGGCCAAAAATGAAATTGCTTTCTCCAAAGAGAAATGATACAACACTGTCCTAGTTCATTGTGAAGAGGCCAACAACCTCTGTCCCTTTAAAAATCTTTTTGGTATCAGTCTTCTTTAATAAAGCAGTTCTATTTCAAGATGCCCACTTAATAACACGTCGTTCAAAGCTAATGACATTTTGTATTGCAGCAGAATTTTTCATGTCAGGATTTTGAATCAGCTTACAAGTACTTGCTAAAGCAGACTGAGAGATTGTATACTAAATAGATGTGGATGGAAGAAAAAGGAGCTTTGAAAGAGATCCTCCACCTCATGTTTTTCCGTAACTTCTGCTTGTGATTATCAGGGCTGGTGAGAAGAAATTTGTTTTCTAAAGGTTTTAGATCATTTCAGGATACACACACAAGGTCTTTCAAAATGCAGATTGTCTCATTTGCTGGAAAATCATGCAGAAAAAGAAAGACAAAGAAAAAATACTGCACTTTTTTAACAGACCACATTCTTTATATCTTTTTCTTTATTCACTTTTTTGAACAAATGCATAAAAACAACACCACCAGAGCCCATGCAGCTACTAAACCTAGAAAGGCTTAAAGATGCTTCTTGAGAAGGATTGCCTGCACTAGGAGAAATGCCAACTTATTAAAAAGGTATCAAAACCACAGTCTATGCTGGGGAAAACACGGCTCAAAGAGAGGCAAGGCTGATGCCCCAGGCCCAAATGCCAGTTCATTCTTGTGGAGCAGGCACAGACCTCAGCAGAGGTGGGGCGTGGGTCAGAGGGACATGCTTTACCCAGCCAAGAGCTCTGGAGACTGAGCAAGAGCCGGCATTTTATGCCTTTTGCCACACAGTCTAAGGGCTCGTGCAAATAGCAAAGATTCTGCCCAGCCTCAAGTGCTGACAATCTAAGCATTTACAAGAAGGACTAAGCTGAGATCGAAGGAAATTTAGAGGATTTCAGGGGCCTGGGTGCAGCATCACCCCTGCTTCATGCAAGAACTGAGATAAGAATATGAGGTCCAAGAATATGAGTTAGGGACAGGAACTACAGACAATGCCAATGCTCTCCTGAAAGCCAGCTGGCTTGGGAGCCCTTGGCTCACCCACAGAAGCCTTCTGAAGGTACAGAGCTGTGATATGGATGATGGTGGCTTTTTTCATCCCCTTTTTTCCCAAATCCTCTTGGATAGTTTTTACTCCCTTGCTAGGAAGTAAAAACCATAGCCAAATATGACTAAACCGAGTTGAAAAAAACACCTTTTTCATTATTCCAGCCTGCCCAATAATTATTCATTAAAAACAGTTTTCCTGTTTAAAGGGAAAACTGTTTTTCCTCTTCTCTTCAGGCAATCTCAGAAGATTAGTCTTTATGAAAAGTTCCCTCAAGCAAAGCAAAACAGTAGACAACAGAAGCCTTTCTGCAAAGTTTGTTTTTTATATGTAAATATAATGTTGAAAGTGGAAACATAAACAGGAATTGTGACAGATGATGCAGACTGTGTTACTCAATGCCAAGTTTTGGCAAGGTGAGACAGGTTCACAAATCCTCTTTGGAGTTGGGATATGTTACCTCCAGCTCAGAACAAGCAGACGGACATCAGGGAAGACAAGCTGACAGTAACTTCACTCTCTGGTTTCTCCTCAGGTCCCATCTTCTTTAGCACAAAATATGTATGTTAGTTCTCTCCTAAGCTCTTGTTTGGCACAAACTAGTCAGTTCTCCCTCTGTGATGTAGCTCAGGAAGTGCTTTGCTCCAGTAATGATTTCTCAAAGTCACTCTGGACAAGATCTGAGTCTCCCTGCTCTGCACTGCCTGTAACACTGCCCCAGCAGGTTCAGAGTCCTCAGCTAACTCTCCTCACTTTTAGTCCATACCTTAGCGCATGCAATGTCTACCATCAACATCCTACTGTAGAAACACCACCCTGTTGGGCTCTGCAGCATTCTCTGTGTTATTTTAGGCACTGTCAACAGAAAAATCACAATAAAATGATACATCTTCCACGGTTCAGACAGGTACCACCTGAGATTCAGAGGACATTCAGAGGAGGGCTTTGGGCCAAGTGTTATTCAGCGTGCACACAGCTTGTGTGCTTCAAAGAGCACCACCATCTGCAGTGAGAACGTGACCCATGCTGCACAACTTGGCCTGGACTTCAGGGAATGCTCCCAGGGGACAACGTCACTGGCAGTGCAGACGTAGTTACAATCTAGCAGAGTAATGCATGCTCTCAGTGAAAACTACTCCTTAAAAAGTTGGGTGCTGTTTCATGGGCAGCTTCAGAGTTTCAGCTGATATGGATTGGGGCAACATGCACACCATAGTGCAGCTCAAAATGTCAAAGTCATAGGATACAGAAGCCGGTTGCTGCAATGGAGACCAACCCCTATGCCTCAAACATGAACATAGATCTTTGAAGACTGAGCCTAGGATGGCTAATTTTTATGACCACCTACACTCTAGTAAGCACAAACCCTGTTTTAAGTGTGGCTGGATTAATTGAGGCAAAGCAGAAAATTATCAAAAAAAGCCTACATTTTTCTACAATTTTATTAATCTCTTGCTCTCACAGAAAGGAGATAGAGACAGACAGACAAACAGAAAGAGGAGGAAACGTTAAATCTGATTGAAGTAAATAAAGGCATGAGAGAGACAATTTTCTTCTGTAAAACACATCCCGTAGGCTAAGGTGAATAATTGCATTTAATACTCCCTTCCCCAGGCATTAATGAAATGGATTTGGGCCAGCCTATTCTTTATCTCTTTCTCTTTCATTTCCAGTACCACTGATGTGAAATTTAATCTTATAAAACTTCTATGGATGTCTATTTCTTTGATTTAACTCAATATGTATGTGAATACCTGACGGGAGTTCTGAGTTTTCCTAAGATTTTGAGGGAATTATTTGGCATCCTCAAAATAATAGTCAATATACTTTAACAGGAAGGACATTTCACATTTCAAATGCAGAATTACTCAAGCAATGAGTGAAACTTCATAGGCTGAGTTCATATCAAATAGTACTTCTGTGTGTTTCAGTGCTAAGTTTCATTTAGTGAAAGAGGGTGTCATGTTTGATTAGGATGATGTGGAGAATTTTTTTTTAATCAGGTAAGACCCTTTGAAAATTAAAACCTTCAACACAACTCTTGTAATCTTTCTGATGAAAATGATCTGATCTAGCTTGTTAGCAAGTAACGCTTGAATAAAAAAAGTTACTTCCATTTGAGAACTATCTAGTTATTTTTAGTCTGCCTGCACTCTAGTCTAAGTTTATACAGCTTCATTCACTGAAGAAAAGTTATTAAAGGTTTTTCTGAGGCGGATGGGAATGGGAGGGTGGGAACAGTGTAGTAGTAATTCCTTAGTCATTTACTAAGGGCTTCCTTTCCTACTGAGTAAGATATTTATACACTCTATCTATAGTTGTCAGTTTAACACATTATGGACTCATAGAACAATTTTGTTCATTTAGAAAAGAATTTGATTACGTAAACTGGCAAAATTGCAGTTTTATAAATAAAAATACGACTATTGTGTTGACATACCTAATCCTTGAATTGAGCAAGGGAAAAAAGAGTTAACAAGCTAAATGTATCTGAAGTGGCTACTGTTGGCTGTTCCTCACAGTATTCCAGAAATGTTGCATATGGAAGGAAGCAGATCTGATACGTTTTTTTCAAGAGGGAACCAAAAAATAAGAGGATGAAAATAGACAGAGAATCTTCTGTCATAATTAGAAGCATTTGGTCCCTCAGGTCTGAGAACTAAATTTTGCCAAGAGAAAAAGAGTAAGTTTCCTAGGGAGGGACAGTAAGGAGGAAATAAAAATGACAGTAATACTATCAGTCTCAGATATGAGAAAAGGTTGTCAGAATAATAACAAATGTGAAATCAGTCTTTGACACTAAGATTTTTAAAGAATAAATACGCATGTGTTTTTTTATTTGCCTTCATCATGTTTTTTTTTTTAATTTATTTTGTAGTATTTCTCCACTGAAAGGATAGAGATTTAACATTTATATACAGAGTTTATACATAACTGAGTTATTCCATACATGAATTGTCTCCTACAAATAATTGTCATCATTTGCATTGATACCATATATTAATCCAATTTAAACTGCAAAAAATTTTGGTTTTGGTTTTGAAGGCTGTGTGTCACGGTCTCAGTTAATGGATCTGGGTATTCCTCTTCCACCTAACCTGTCATGGCTCTTTTTCTCTATTTTTTTCCCTGCTGACCTGTTGATGTCACACACCTTTTGCAGTCTATAGGAAGTCTTGTAAAAACCTATACTCAGACCTTACACCTGCATCCCCTTAGGCTGAAGCTGTATGTCTGCAAGCAGCTGAGTGGACCTAGCAGCCTGCCAGAGCAGATGGAGGTTGGCTCCTGCCTTACCCAGCCCTCCTCCTTCCCAGCTCCTCGCACCCAGCCCCACCTGGGAAGGGCCCTTGTGCTGCTGCCTCTGGGGCTTGCTGGGTCCTCCTAGCATCCTTCCGCTTACTGACCCGGCTGCTCCTCCACTGTGGAGAGGAGAAGCTCTCTGGGGGCTAGAAAGAGGTAAGTGGAAGGACATAATGGAGGCTCTGAAGGTTGAACAGCTTGGCGGGGATGAGCAAAGGAGAGGAGGGCAAGGGGAGGAGTGGAGATGTGCAGGACAGTGAGGGGCATTAGGAGGTAGGGGTGAGGGGTGAGGGCTGGGCACACCACCATTGAGGACGGGGCAGCGGATGGTCACTGAAAGCCTGCCAGAAGCTTTCTGAGACTCTTTCAGTATTGCTTGTGGAAGGAGCAATGCTGGGAGCCTGCGGCACACCATGACGCTGCCTGGTGTCCCCACCAGCCGAGAGCTTGGCTGGCTCTCTTCTACCCACTCCTATGACCTGGTTGCTATGGAAAGGTTTCGTTTTCTCCCAGCTTTCACTGAGATCCATGAGAGCCTGAGCATCAGCTGAATGGATACTTCACTCTTTCTGTTTGAAGCCCGCTAACTGTTAGCTGCCCTGAAATGTACTTTTGATCCTGTAAGCTTAGTGAAGGCGGGAGATAGGGCAGGATTACAGAAAGACCTTGATTTTCTCTTGATACTCGGCTGTTACCTCACTAAGCAGATTGCCAATTTGCAGATTCCCTGATCTACAACATATCTTACCTATAAATGTACTGCCATTTCAGTGTTTGCTCTACTTCAGTGCTTGTTGTGCCTTCTAACAATAGGCGATCCGTACATATTTTTTATTTCAATCAACATACACTTCTTGTTTGAACATTTTCAAGCTTTAAGTGACAGATGACTTATATGCTTACAAATACATTGAAATGTGAATAGAAGGAGTTAAGGTACTCAACTCAAAATCTTTTACCTCTGCTTTGTTTCAGGATCTGCTTTTCAGAAGTGATAGAGAAGAACGCTATCTATGGTTGTCAGTGGGTGTTTTTGATGCTCAGTAACTAAGTGAGGTTTTAAATATCTAAAATATTTAAATATTTATAGATAAACTCTATCTATAAATGTGCTTCTAGTTCACTTCAGTACAAAATAAAACAGGTTAATTGAATCTTTTGTGAAATTTTGCTGAAATTCTGATACTAATAACAAGTTAATGTTTTTTAAATACATTTACATTATTAAAGCTCAAAATAGGGCCCTGCTATTTTATTTCAATTAGGATGAAAAGTTTATTATATGAAACAGCTCTGTTTTTAGTAAAATCTTTATTCACAATATAAACACAGTGTCTTGCTTGCCTAATCAGAGAAATAAAAAAAAAGCAAGCAAGTATTTTTCTTGCTCAGAAATACTCGGTATGCCACCTGAGTAAGCTTCTTGCTGAAAAACCTTTGGCTTCTTTCCTCCTTCCTAGAGTCATGCTTTAACTCCATCTGCCACTTTGCCCTCTCAGAAACCCACAGCTGGTGCTAATACCATCACTCTAGCTCCTAGATTAGATTTGGAGAAAGCTCATGATTAGATGCTTGAACAGTAGCCCTTTTTATCTGGAGCTTATTTTTTTCTGGGCTTGTTGTGCAGTCATGATGGAATACCAAACTAAATGGAGACTTATGAAAATCCTCATCTGAGCGTTAGTGTCTAACATCTCAATACTCTGGCATTTCCTTCCAAATTAATTGTTGTTTTAATAGCCAAAAGAGCTTAGTTGGTCTTTTGTTGAGCCTGATGACGTGTGGCTGGGGAACTCACTGGCTGTATGAGTTCTTCCTTTTGGTTCAAGACTTGTGTTGTATTGTAGCCGTTTGCTCCCTTCTGCAAAACAAGATATTGTAAATAAACATACACTTAGAAATACTACTCTGAATGTTGTGTAACACTGGAAAATTGTTCAGAATATAAACTTTGGTATGAGCTTTTCCATGGTGACTGTCCTAAAGTGGCTTTTATACAGACACTCTCTTCAAATATTGCAAACTCCGATAGTTTCCACTGAGGAGGCAGGATATTCACTTTTATATAGAATATATAGAATTGCTGGTATAGAAAAGATAATTTTCCAGGGATTATTCTAGGAATATTCCACATCACATAAGCTGTACATTTTCTCATTTTTTCTTCATTAGGGATCACTCAGCCCAGGCAATTTTAGTCTTTCTTGCTACTTGGAAACCAGTAAAGGATTTCACTTAGCTCCTCCTTTTCCTTCTACATCACCTATCATAGTATTTATTTTCAATTTTCATGTGTTTTTGTGTTGTTTTTTTTCCATTGTCCAATAACTAATAAGAAATGGAAACCAAGTTTCACAGAGATTAAACTCAAACATTGAAAGCATAGTATATGAGTAGTTTTGGAGTAAGGCAGAACATATATTTTTGTTGTAAGGATATAGAGTTAAACTTTTCTATGCTTTCTGCACTGTGATGGGTCAGAAAGGAATGTTTGTTCCTTGGGAAAATTAAGATAATATCTGGAAAAAAAACAGGTTCAGGTTTCTCATTCATTGCATGTCCACTCACTGGACAGCATACATAGCATAATGTTTGCCACAATACCACGTTAACTCACTCTCTTAAAAGATTGAGAGCCCTTTTTTTTCTCAGTCTCCCTAGTAAATTACAGAAAATTATTTTATGTCTCATTGCCTATGTAAAAGCAAAAACCCAAACCCCACAGAAAACTGTCTTGAGGGTAAAACAGATCATGCATTGGCTCTGAGCCTCCCAGCCATTCTTCTGAAGGGTGAAGCAAAGGTATTTATTTAGTGCATCATATTCCAACAATTTTCCTATTAAACTGGAGGAATGTAATTACTGAGTGTATTTCATTACCCCACATTTAGTGAAAGGCATAGGGCCACACAGTATGAGGCAGAGAGCAACAGGTCCTAAAGAAAAGACATAGTATGGGTATGGTACTTTTCAGAAAGTGTGAGTATTGTTCTGTATTTTTTCCTACATCTCATTCAATTTCCAGCTTCCTTTCTCCACTGTGTTTTTCATTTGTTCTTCTTCACATCATTTAGGTGTGCCTTCTCCTTGTAGTTATACTGTCTATATAACTCAGTTGTTACACTTAAAACTCCCGCTTCCCACACCAAAAAGTACTGTCACCTTCTCTGAAAGATTAGAATACTTTCTATCACTTTGGTGAGAGAGCTGCTAAATGTCATTGGGGGTTGAACCAGACAATCTCCGGGCATCCCTTCCAACCTACATTCTTATCCTATTGTTTTGATTTGGTTCTGTGGTTTAAGCATAGACAAGGGAGCATGTACCTGCCAATTCTCCCACTTTGGGGACTGCACTGCACCTTTTATGGGTCAACTACTGACTCCGGGTTTATTTGTGGTAACACATGCCTGAGAAAATAGATGTTCACTTGCTTCCCTGCTAATCCTTCAGCTTTTCTAATGTCCTATAGGAAAAAAATCAAAAGCAAAATAATCCACATCCGCCAAGCATTCTGCAGTGTCTCTGCCAACAATGGAGAGCTTGTTCTTTCATCCTCCCCTAAAACCCTTTACATGAGACAATTAGCTCTGCTTTTTCTCGCCTTCAGTTGAGACCAGTCTGTTGTGTCCAGCCATTGCAAGCTGGCATCTGAACAAGAATGTTTTATGGGGATGTGCATGTTCAGATGAAATATGCTCCAATGCACTCCGCTGTGCTTGTGTGTCTGGGTGAGTGTGTGCCAGGGAGACGGAGAGGAGAAGGCCACTGACAAAGGGCAAGCTGGCATTTACCTAACACTATCTGACTTTTGAACGCTGGGAAGTATGCACATGTGGCGGTGGATACAGCTTTAAGCTTGAGTTTGACTTTGCATAGACTGGCAACCTACAGACTACAGATTAATGAGGGATACCGAATACCTCCCTCCTTCCTGTGTCGTCATTCAACGCCGCACTTGCCTGCTTCATATCTCCTCTCTGCACTGGAACTAATAACAGCTTCCCAAATAATCTCTGCTGCAATAGGAGAAAGCCCTACGGTTTGGGGGATTGTATTGCTGGAAAAAAAGTGAAAAATAAGGAAGTCAGAAAGGCATGTTCTGAATCAGACTACAAACCTAAGAAAGTTTCATTAACAGTGCTTGCTGCCAAATGCTGTTTCACTTGCCTTCAGAACTGTCTGCATTAATGACTACTTCCACTTGGAAGTTATTTACATAAAGTATTGTTCTCGTGTCACTGCTACAGATAGCAGCTCCTCGTTAGGTGAGATGAAAAAGAAACAGATAGAGCAGGTTGCAAACGAATTCAGAGAAAGCTGGGTTTAACGCAGTGGTGGGAGGGATGAAGTATTCCTCCCATAATGTCTCCATCATGCACAAGGGCAAATAAGTCACTACTGGGGATGCCCTTACACGAGACCCTCACAGGTATATCTTCACAGTGAAGGTGCTGATGTGTGCTAAGGTAGTTTGTGCTTCACTAGTCCCCATCATTTGCTATGTTTACTTTTTCTCCAACATTTCCCAGCAAACATGGGTCTATGGAGAAAAAAAAGAGGAGATCCAGATTCTTGAGGAGAAGTCATAAGAAATAGGAAATTGCAGGCCTGCTCAGTGTCTGGGCTGGGCAGCACTTTTCCATACCCTCTGAGGGAAAATTGTGGACTTGCAACTGTGAAGAACTTCATACAGCTAGAGAGGTCGCCTGCCTGTCTGCCAAGTCTGCCGTCGCTACGCCACTCCCACCCCTGTCTTGAATCAGCTTCAGGTGCCTGGTGGCAGATAAGCAAATACAAAATAGTCAGTCTGAAACATTGCATTCTCCCCCTTGAACTTAAATGGCTTCCCAGAGAAAAGATGACCCTTCAAATATGTAATGATACTTGGGTGTGATTTAAATTCTGCTCAAAAGGAGCTTCTTTTGTGCTTTTGGCCTGTAACACAGAATTGGCTAGAGAGATTTCATCTGAAAAGCAAACCTTATCGTATGCAAGTCCATTGGTAATGCAAGCCATGTTTTTACAGACAGTTCTAATATACTTTGAATAGGCTAGTGCTCCAAAAGGTGCTAGACTCTGATGTCATCATTTGATAGTGAGTGACTTCATCTAAGCATGAGAGAGACCTAGTCTAAAAACAGGTTTCACTGCAGTTGTCTGCTGCTGAAATGCTAGCGCTTACTGATTTCATTCCAATACAACTCAGACAGCTCTTTATTGCTTTGGGTTTTTTTGCCCTAAAATATAAAACTTGATGACTTAGAATGGCTGTAGTGGGTGAAGCCCAAAAGTTAATAGCATTTTTACTTAAATGAACAGATATTTAGAGACATAATTGCTATATAACTTAAACAATGTGCATTTATTGAAGGTAGTGGAATAATATATACTAATATTTTGAGAAAGTCCTGTAATAATCAAATACATTAAAATGCTGGATGAATAATTAGTTCTCAGATAATGTACATTTTCCAGCTTTGTACAACCCATTTGTCTAATGGGTTTTGACACTTTCCCATTGCTGGCATTTTTATTGCACCAGAAATATGGTTGGGCTTGTGACTTGTTTATCAGTAAAATTAATTTCTATTAAAGCAAGGTTTAAATCAAAGCAAAAAAACCCTTTTCCTCTTTATCTACATTATGCAGTTAATTTGTACATGGTCTTGGACATTCCGACTGAAAATGAGACTGTTTGTAAAATGAATTTAATCCCTTTTCAAAATGGGTTGATTTATTTCGAAGCAGACAGTATTAGCTCAGATTTAGAAGGCCCATTCCTGTATTTAATCAGAAGTAGCTACTCTGGAACAACTCCCATGTAGGCAAACTTCTATCTTCCTTCAGAGACAGAACTGGAATTTCCTTCTTTAGGGAAATGCTGTGCTATCTGAAAAATGCTTATGTTTTAAAGTCACATACAATTACCATTGTTCAGAAAGTCTAAGGAAAACATCTTGGTAACATTTCTGTTCAATATGTATGATAGGTTCTTAACAGAAAACTTCAGTAGCCCATCAACTATTCAATGTTTGGAGAAGCTCCAGTATGGCTGCTGAGGCTCACAGTGACTTCCTAGCTGAAAAACAAGTCTGAAATGGCTATGTCTAATATCATCATAACACACTCAAAAAAGAAAGCCCCTCAACATACAACATAATTTTGTTGATTGAAGCCACTATCTGGCTGAACTCACTTGTTGACTGTTGATTTAGTTTTAGTATTTTCTTGTTTGCAAATATCTCAACTTGTTTTGTTCTGGACCACTGCTGGTTGTAAGACAAAAATGTTTCAATATTTTGGATAACAGTGCTTTAAATAATGAAAATAAACAGGCACGCCTACTGCTATGTTCTTCAAAAGAGGATAGAGTTCACAGAAAGTACTCTGACCTGGAAAATATATAAGCAACAGGAGCTAACTCATATCTATGTTATATCAGAGAAAAGTAAAATCTTTGAAGGATTCTGTTCTAGTGTTTTGGCATCTACTAATCAAGTCCAGAGAAGTAAGTAAATACTTTCCTCCTATTTCAAATAGCAGCCACTTCAAGAATGTACTGCTAATTTATAGACAACACCTTTTGGATATATTTGAGTAAGTTGGAGAGTCCAGAGGACAGGAGCAAGTGGATCTTGCTGGAAACATGGCTTGTGAAGAAGGACTGAAGTAAGCGGCATTGCTTAATCTGGAAAAGGCTGAATGGACACAAGTTAATAGACTTCAAATGTATAGAAGGCTTCAGAAGAGAGAAAGGGAATAGTCTGTTCTCCATTCTTTAGGGAAGTAACACAGTGCAGCAAGGGAGCTATAACTCAGACACTAAAGGACATTATTTTAAGAGTAAAGATTGATGTTCAGTTGAGTAGACCCAGGGAGACCATGGGCTCTTTATTACTGGCAGGTAAAAACGACTTGCTTCAGGAGTGACAAAGATACCACTGGCTCTGTACCGGATAAGAGGATGGGCTATTATTCTAGCCTGTTTTCCTGAAATACCAAAGAAAGAAACTGATCAATTTTAAAGCTTTACAACCTAGTAGGAACTTCTGATAGAACATTTCAGATCATATTTCTAGACACATGGGAGAGGAAAACTTACAGATAGTTGTAAGTAGGGGGAAGAAAACAGGTGATCTCTCACAAGCTGAAATGCCTGACTTTTATTACTATGAGGCTTATTCATCTTTTGTATCTTTATTATGCTACCTACTACTTACTAATATAATGAGGTTTGTCTAGATCCACTTTAACATGCTAAATCTGAGTTAGCTCCATGTGAGATTAAATACTAGGTCTTTCAAAAAATTGGTTAACAGTTTTTGTGCTGAAAATGCTTTAGTATTTTTGTAAAGCTTCCGTTTGACAAAATATTCTAGTTTGCTATTCCTATAGGCAGGCAGAAAAGGTCAAACAAGAGTTGAAGAGAGAAACAACAAGAAGTGGCTTAAGTTTAAGAGAAAAAGATTGCAAAATATTGTGAAGAAAAAAGAAAAAGGGAAAGTACAATAGTCCTTGCAATAAACAATGCAGATACTACGCTTGGCTGAACGATAAATGGAAAATTTTTGTAGACACTGATCAATTTTGTACACGGTAAAGTAAATACTCCCAATAGATGGATAAAATGTAACTGGTGTTATTTTTCTAGGGCAAAAACTTGAATCTTTGTCCTCAAGGTTACAAGTAAATTCTGCACATCAGTACTTGCAGCAAACAAACCCACTGACTCAAAAGCTGTTTTTGAACCCGGAGAGTTAATGTTTTAGAAAAAGCACTTTAAAACTCCTTTCTCTTCCATATCTGTTTCCAGCTGCAACAGCCAGTGGATTTGGTTATTTTTGCCCCACTGCTGTTCTGAGGTCCTGGCTATCATTGAGAAACACTGCCTGGAATGAACAAAGTGTACCTCATGTAACTGGAAATTAGGCAAGAAGGGAGGGTTTCATCTTCCTGATTACCGTAAATCTATTTTCTAGGGACTAATTTCAAAACTGGAGGTTGTGCTTTGATGTTTCTGAAGCTCATATGGTATGACCAAGTATCAGCTTTTGTGTGACTATGCTCAGACAACATGCTTGCTCTTCGGATGGGTGATTTGCCAGCTCGCTCTGTTGGCATGTTTGTTTATTTACTCTTAGTAGCAGATTGCAGTCAGATGATTGCCACAGGCTGTGATGTGATTTTTCACATATTCAGGTGTCCATTAGCAGTCCTCTGCTGGACGTTGTCTCTCCCTCCAGAGCTGGCAGAATATATGATAAGAGAGGTCCTCAACCCTTGCCATGTTGTATCACCTACCTCAGCTTCATTTATTAAATACCAGTGGTTTTTAAAGCGTTTCAAGTTGGCCTGGTTGACTTTGTATCAAAACGGGTGAGAAATGCTTACCTGAGCTTTTCTGCCAGCTTTGCTCTGAAAGCAGTAACCTCAGGCAGAGGAGCTGTGATAAATGGTGGGAAACTGTAACACACACAGCCTCTAGAGACTTCTTTGCAGATAATTTTTTACTAGAGCTGTAGCTTTGGTTGATTTCCAGAAGTGCTAAGCTTCAAAACATGTGTTGAAACAGAAACTTGTGATGAGACTGGAAAGAATTCATGAAGAATCAGTCACGAATTAAGCTCAATTCAGAAATGTATTTGATGGCTTTGAAAGCAAGTTAAATACCTTACTGATACAGCAGAGAAGTATTTAAGGTCAGAAAAATGGTTGTGAACAGAAAGGATATCTTACACTCTTCAAAGAAAAAACTTGTGTTTTCTTGTTTTGCTGCTTCCTCCTTGAACAGATTTTTACATTTCCAAAAAGAGTAACATCTTATCAAGTAGATGGCATGTTTTGATATTTCAAATGCTTTCTTTAATTGCCAAAATCGTATGATGGCTGCCTCTGTCTCCTGCAGCTGAACTCTGCCCTTATTAGAGCACTGTTATCACTTTATAGAACCACACAGAAAAGTTTGAAGTGGAAATGAAATTAATTTTTTACATAATGACAGTTAATAGTTTTCTGCATTGTAAATTTGCTTTCATATCTCTTTCAGTTCAGATTAAATGGAAATTTGCAATGTACAAGGTCCATTATAAATTGGCAGATTAAATTCAGAAATCCCTGTGTGAAATTTTGTGGTTTATATGCAAGAGTTTCGTATAATTAACCGGTTAATATGAATTAATAATTTGCTACTTTTTCCTCTTCTTTTATACTTATTCTGTCCTTCCAAAGAAGTTATAGTATTCCAGGACCTGTAAATAAGTATTTCTTAATTACATCATTCACAAAACTGCATGCATCTAAAAAATAAATGATCTGCAAACCTCCAAAACCTGATCTCGAGTGCAGAGCTGCTATACAACATGACTTGTTTCTTTGATGTTGCTTTCTTAATTTTTTGGGTTGCTTGCTGTCACTATATGCAGAGGTATGCAGGTATAGTAGAATTTAAAACATTACCATTTTTGTGAAAGCTATTTAACTTTTTTTGCTGCTGTACAGTTCCTCAGAGTTATTATATTTTTGTAATCTTAAAAATGTAGAGAAGTCAAAATCTGCAGTTTATTTTTAAGTCACTGTCATGATATTTAGACATGGCATTTACAAAACCATCAGAAAATTTGACAACAGTCTTGAGCTGCATTCGGTTGGACTGACTTCCTGCATTGTTGCTTATTTTTACATTTTCTTTAGAAATGTTGCTTTTTTTTCTTCTTTTTTTTTACTACCGGGGATGAGGCACCTGCCTCCCCATCACCGCACACAGGGAGAACGACAGATATTTCTCCTGTTACTCAATAGCTTAATCATGAAAGCATTTGCACGGGAAGGAGGAGAAATTAAAGGATTTCTCAACCTCCTGCTTGCCAGGCTGGGAGCAAGTCTGTGCTCCTCTCTCCCTTTGAATCAGGGTGGCTGTGCAAAATATAGTGCAAGCCTTCTGAGACCAGGGCAGAGGGAAGCTAAAGACAAGCATGGCACGGTTTCCCACAGCCTGTGGAGCAGCGCTGCTGGTGCAGGGTGCAGAGGCAGTGGATGCTGTTCGCCCTCTGAGACTGTATGCTTCCCTCTTGGTGTCTGACTGGTCAGAGCATGCAAGTCTGACTACTGGATGGCCGTAAGAAGGTGCAGGCAGTGCTGGGCTGGGTGCACTGCATGTCTCGGGTCAGGAAAGACACGCTGCTCCTCAGCCTTGGTCAAGACAGCAAGGGTGGGTAATGGACATGGAGTAAGGGGTGGGAAGAGCGCGGGGGCTGAGCTGACTCACGGTTGGAGAGGCGAGGGTCGCGGGAGCTGGTGGGGATGCAGCAAGAAGAAACCCAGCAAAATGAGCTCAGGCTATAATCGTTCTGAGCAAGACCAACAAGAGGTTCACCAGAAGGAGAGGTTAGACTTCAGTCAGTCTGTTCAGGCAGTTTTATCAACAGGAACTCTATGAGAACCAACCGCACAAACAAGCAGCTGATTAACTTGACCAGTTGTTGCTATCTTAAATCTGATGGGCAGATATTTTTAAGGGAAATGGGTTGCTATGCTGCTATGCAGCATAACCTTTATTTTTTTTCCCTCTGAGGAAACTCTCGCAGGGAGTTTCAGTGCTTACAGTCTGCATGCTTACAGCAGTGCAGTCATTTTGCAGTCAGACTAGCAGTACCCCTGCTATAGCTGTACCATGTCCACATCCGGTGATCGTGGTGGCTTCACCCGTCATCCGAGTTACAAATACAGCAACTTTTGAAATTAAGCCATCTGGGACAATTTTAGAAGTCAAATCTTTTGCTAAACAATTTGAAGTGTGTTCTTCCTGAATACTAACTCAAATGTTTACTGTCTACATAAAAACCGCTCACGGTAGGGGTCCTAAGCGCAACTGGGATACATGAGGCTTTAACTGCAGATTATGACTCAACAGGAGAACACAGGGAGTCAGGGTGGGGGCTGAAGGATGGACTGGATAGCGACAGGACACAAAGGTTTATGTGTGCAAGAAAGGAAACCTGGGGCTTTGGGGAGTTTCCAGTTATGGTCCAGGTTGAAATGCAGAAGGCCTGTTTGAGTCGTGCGACCCAGAGCCGGATTTTGACTCTCAGTGAAATAACCTTGGTGGCCTATATGGAAATATAGATGGATTCATGATAGGTGCCCCCAGGGATGCGGTAGGTGCGTGTGGTTCTGGCACGTGCAGCCACGGAGCAGGAATTGTGACAGTGCTGAGCTGCCGATGGCTGGGGAGTGCAGCGCAGGGTGGGGCGCCCAGCAAGCCTTTTGATCAGCGCATGGGACTTGGCAATCCGGAGGCTCGCTCTTGCCAAGGGTTGGATTTGTGAACCGATTCTGTAACATGCAACCATTCCTTCAGGGTGTATGATTGAAGTTCATGGTAGTTGCCTGTAAAGTTTGCTAAATCCAAACACCACCTCCTCCTCCACCCCCCCGCCAGCACCCTCCATCCCACACACATGCACACATTACATTACAGGTACATTAGTATGCCTGCTTAAAACTTTGCTGTGTATCAGTGATGCTATTTGAAATGTAGTAAGTACCCAATTATAGCACATAACAGCGTCGTTCATTTGCACATCTTTTTGTTCGATCCAAAGGTTAAAGCATTTAAAACAAAATCAAGCAAACACAGTGCTTACTGTCTGAGGCAATTGGATTCCTCTGGAACAGTATGAAACAACTTAAAACTGCCGAGCGGTACCACTGTATCGAAGGGATACTTTCTTCTCGACTTCTGGCAAAGGAGTAATTGCCCCAAAGAATTCATTGCATTATTCTCCAGAATGCGATTCAAAAGATTTAGATGCTGTCTCTGCCTTCGCTGATGCTATTAATTGGTTTTAAGACACATCCCCATTTTGTCATTTCTAAAGGTGAAGGCTGTTCTGTGTTTTGTTAATGATGACAGCATTGCCGAGAAAAAGGAAGGTCTAAAATATTTAACTTTAAGAACATGACAGATTAAATAACCTGTGGGGTCCTAATAATTATCAATCACAATGTAGGAGATGACAAGGTGAAATTTCTAAGATGACATTTTGTCACTTGGGGTAGTCACTTAAACTGACAAAAGCTATACATTCTGCTCTGCAGCTTCTTTACTTTAATTGGGCCAATTTTACTATCATGCTATTATCCTGCACAGCAGAACTGGTGACAAACAAAGAGGCTTTTGTGATCTCAGTCGAATATTTTTCCATGAGCTCAAGAAAATATCTTCTTTGCCAAAAAAGAATGAAAATTGTCCCTGTATTTTGTGACTGGCCAGAAGCCCAAGGCTTACGTCTGGAAAAAGTCTAATCTGTATTTTTAGTTCTTGCTTGCTTATCGTGGGATCTTGCAGAAAGGGCCACAAGTCAGGGGAACTGTAATCGCGTTTGGGATTTTTCCTGTTACGTGTTGAAATAACTTTCCTCAGGATATGGTGGAGGAAAAAGAGAGCTAAACTTCCATTCTCTCACTCTTCACAATTTTGGCAGTCTGCTTTAATTTAGCCTTATTTTCTACTGCACACCAGCACATAATGATTCCCTTTAAGCATATAACAACATGAAACTTGATTGTGTTAGCACATGCTTCAGTGTAGTTATTGGGAAACTTAATCGCTTTTAGAAAAGTTTGAACTTTGGAAGAAAGTCTATCATCAAGGGCTACACGAAGAGTAGTAACGAAGTGGTTCTATAAGTTGTTAATGTAGTGTGAAATCCTGAAACAACCCGTCTCATTAAAACCAAAAAAATCTTACGTATTACCATTCAGAAACTTTGGGCAAAAATATGTTTAGTAACGCACATTTGTTACCGTGGAATAAAACTACACTGGAGTGTAACATGGAGTGTATATGGAGTGGGCACATATCCAGCTGATTTAAAATACTGTCATCTCATGGAAGTGTTAGGCTGTTCAGATGTGTTGCTATCAAGAAATAGTAACTTATTATAATAAGCATTGTTTTTCTGCTTGACAGAAGTAGGAAAATGCCATGATTAATGCTCTCCATGCTTTGGACAAAGACTGCCTTTGGTTTTGTCCACTGAACGAGATGTTTGTATTCCTTGTTTTGGAGACACTGAAATTGGAAAACTGAAGGTAAATATTTCTATTGATCCCTTTACACATTTAAGTCTCCAGGGTTCAGATTAAGTGGTGGTGGTGGGGGGGGAGTAGTTAGCCAGCATTGCATAAGGCACCAAAAACTGTAAGTCAGACTACCAAAAACGTTATGTTGGTGTCTCTTTGGCTGAAGAGTTACATCTGTTTTCCCAGACTTTCACTCTTACCCTTTACTCCATCTACGTATGTTACAATTACCAGCTCCTGACTTCAGCGAGAGCTGTTTTGTTAGCTGAGAGCTCTCACTTCTCATTCCCAGGTACTCTCCTGTTAATTCTGCCTTCCTGAACTTCCAGGTCAAGTCTGCCTCCTTTTTGTTACATTAATGCTGCTTTTCTCATGAAGTACGCTTATCTCCAGCCTCTGCAGCTTCATGGTGCTCACCTAGCCCTAGCAGGACTGAGTGCCCATCGTACCCGAGACCCTCCTGAGCCACCAGTGCTGCTCCATGGCCATGACTTCTGCTACACCATCAGTGCAGAGCCCGGCTGCTCCATGGCCTTCTTCAAGCCCATCAGCTCTGCACTTCTTGCTGTATCCAGACCAACAGCCACAGCTCTCATTCTTGTCTGCGCCCAAATTCTGCCATCCCCAAATCCTGTTCCACTGTCTCCCAGCCCATTTACCCTGCTCTCTGCTCTTTCTCATCAGTCCTGTTTATACCTCACTCCTATTCGTAAACCCCCTATATCTGCCTACTGCAGCTTCACTTCTCTTTCTTCCAAGGCTCCTTACCTCTCCCTGAGGTAGGTTGAAAGCCTCAGCAGGTTTCTCTCTTCTTCTTAGGCTGGAGTCCTTTCATGGGCTCTCAAGAGGGGAGAGGTGCCACAGCTCCCTGAGCAGCTCAGTTTTTCCTTCCAACCTCATCCCCTGTCCTTGGCTTCTTACTGAAAAGCCACAATAAACTGCTGAAACCTGAAAGGCGGGATGCCATCCTTACGGGATAAGCTCTGGTCTCAGCTGGAAAACCCTGTTATTTGTAATAAATTTTTGAATTGGTAAATGCCACTTACCGCAAAAGAAGTGCATCAACAACATTCAGACTTTTTAATGGTAAATTAAAATAAAATCCCATTATCTGGTTAATAAGAATGGGATGTGAAAAACTGTCTAAAGCAGGTCACAAAAAAAATTTAAGCTCATGAAGGAGTTAGTTAATTCTGAAGTTGGGATAATTTTCATAATCACAGATACTGTATGGATCAGCACCAGAGGCTGATAATGAGGACATGTTAAAATGCATGATTAAGAAATGAAATGTATTATGAAGGAGTTTACACCTAGTAGCATACATTCTGGCAGAAAATTCTTCCAGGAGATGACAGGACTTAAAAAAAGGTCTTAAATGGGACTGACAGAAAGCAATATACTAATTAGTTGGCAGTGCATAATATCTTTATTTAGAACAATAAAGTATATGTATATAATGTAAATTCCAAATTTGAACTGGTATAAAAAAGGATCAGGGAAAACATCTATCTTTAAGAGGACACATATATACATACACATCACATTTTATAAACTTTGTTGATTACCTTCAGTCAGAATGTTACTATGCAAGACTGTGCTGACATTTACATTGAAATAAATGAATTTGCCCATGATACAACCAGCAAACATCTGTGTCTCTATCACTAAAGAGTCTGAAGTTTCCGCGTTCCATCAATTTCATAACATAATAGCAACATGCCACCATTACTGTAGATCTGCATCTAATAGACAGTTGAATCAGATTCCTGAATTGAAGAATGTTGATAATTCTTAAATGTAAATCTAACTCAAAATATCTGTGTTTTATGTATACTGTTAGCTTTTCAATTTAATAGTTGAATTGTGTGTACTGAACAGTTTTAGTGTTTTACAAAGAGAGAGCAACAGAGAAAACAGCTGGTGAGGATCAGAATCTAAAAAATGTGCAGGTTGTACACATACTCCATAGTATAGCACATTTTATAAGCTTACTTATAAGCTTACTTATAAAATGACCTTGTGATGAAATAAGTACCATTAATTTATTCAAGTAAACACACATCTAAAGTAACACATTGAGTTACTCAGTATATCACTACCTGCTTTTTATGCTCACAAGGCCACTATTAATTGCATGCAAAGTTCAACTACTCCAAAGGAAATCTAAAAATGTTAGTTTCTCACAAAACCACAGATAACTAAAAACGAAATTTGGTTGACTTTTATATAAAAAATACAACACTCGCTTTTCTCCAATTTCATTTTAAGAGAAAGGGCGTTCATTTTCTAACTGTGTTAATGCATGGGCTGTGTCTACCCAAAAAGAAGACTGGAAAACTGATAACTCTTCAAAAGTTAGATAGCTTACAACTGGATAAAGAAGCAATTAAAGGACTATTTCTGCCATTACTACTCCCACTGAACAGTAACTTACTCTTTCCATTCATTTCAAAGATGTCTCACAAGTCAGTAGTCTTTCAAAATTTCACTATATCTGAAGTAAGGGCCTCCTCAATGGGTAAACAAACTGGGCACAGAAATTTTCAAATAATTTCACAACCAAATTTCCAAGTGCCATGCCATCCGCTGTATCCACGAATGTCTAGAAGTGTCCTTCTGCTTTGCAAAATGATTGAGAACACCCAATGTTTTGTTCAGATCTCTCAAAAGGGCGTGGGAAGAACAGGAAAACCATGAGCTCCAACAACAGTTCTGCTACTCCATGTGTCGTACTACTTTGGTGCATATTCAAAGAACAAGGTTTGTGATGTGAAGTTGGAAGGTTTATACATGAATTTTCTTTCTGTTCTCATGTAGCCTTAAATTTGCCTTGCTCCACGGAAGAGATTAAAGTATCTGACATTATTTGAAAGTGACTTAGCTACTATTTTAAGATGTTACTCTTGGAAGGTGAACATTTTGCAGCAGTCTATCTGGGTTTAATGTATGTTTCAATTTACAACTGATATTTTCTTTAGTATTGAACAGTAGACTAAGGAGCCTAAAACATCATGCATTTTGAATATCAAAGTATATAATTTGGGGCACACCAATGTGCAGCATTATTGTGTATTTGATTTTCTGGAAAAAATGCATTTAGGAAAACTAACATTCCTATGAACAAAGAACATTAATAAATACAAGATTTTTATTTAACTGAATCTAAGAAAAAGACTGTAAAACTTCAAATGCATAAGCTTGCTTTGAGAATGTATTGTACAGCAACATGAAGTATTCAAGGTTTTTGTAAAATGCCTAAGGATAATTGCTTCCATTTACTGTGGATACTGTTCTGCTCTGTCAAAATCAATATGCAGTTGTTTTCCGCATTACCAATAAGGTGCAAATTTCCCATCAATTAGGTCATGCTGATATTTCTCTCAGGGTAACTCTTAAATAAGTTTGAAACACAAAATCTGAGCGCCTTGTGGGTAAAGAATTACACAATGTCAAATGAGACTGAGCTGCAGATGGGGAATTCTGTTGTTTGATTTTTCCAGAGCTAAAATTTGCAATGCACTTGCTTTTTAGAAGCGATGAGCAACCTTGGTTATTTCTTATTAAGTGGTGAGTGCTCCAGCATCTTCTGAACAAAAATGAAGGCCTAATTCTCACATTAAGCTTCTTTTGATCTAACCTAAGAGAAGTTCCTCAGATGATGGAAAGCCCAAAGCTCTGTTAATGTTAATGGAACTATGCTAATTTATATCAGCTGGGAAGGACTTGAGGACCCTTTTCTGACATCCAGGAAGTGCAAAAAGGCCTCAGTATAAATAAAAAGTAGTTCCCTATGATCAAAATCTTGTATCGGTGAATTCATGAGAAAATTTTACATTGATCTCAGTAGGGTCAAAATTCCATGCAGAGTGACTATATGCACACATAATCTCTGTCATCAAACATAGTAAGGTTTTGAGGTTTTTTCTTTTTGGTAAGTATGAAAGATGAATCAGTTTTACCAATAATACACACACACACACACACGCACACACACGTATATATTATATGTATGTCATATTCTTTTTATGCATGGTTCTCAGAAAATTCAGCAGGTGATTAAAATTTCCACAAGAATTCTTAAAAAATTAAGTAACAATATACTTTAAAGAGAACACCAAACTTATGCAAAACATTAAAAGGGTGGTTGGTTTTTTTTTTAAACTTTTCAAGTTACTTAAACTAAAACTCTTGCTGACCTAGTCAGTTTGATGACAGACGACAGTTTGTTATCTGAAGTGAGCCACCTTTACCTTCTGAAGTACAAACCCCTAATACAGATAAATAATTCATACCCATTATCTTGAAAGAGCCGGGATGAAAAGATATACAACTACACTTGTAACTTTTACCATGGTATTTTTAGCATTTACTTGAAAATGCATGTCCATACATCAGTCCTGTACAGATTCCATGGATGCTATAACAACAACAGATGCAGAAGACAACTGGGAAATAAAGCCTTCCTCTTTTGTTTAGAGAGAATTAACTTTAAGAGTGGAGAATGCCAGGATATTAAAGCTTACTAATCATTTAAAACACAATGGAAACATTAATTACAGCTGATGTAAGTAAAAGCTACATACACTCTCAGGATCTTTCAGATTTTCTATGCTATACATTTAAAGACAATGTATCAACGGCATGCATCTTCAGCATTTAAAATGCATTTCATGGGTTTGTCTTTATTCTGATGTTTGAACGCAATTCAGACTCTTTACTTTCCCTTCCCTTGGCATGGCTGGAAATTCACTAGTGTTCACATACCCAGCAGTTACTCTTAATGCTTCGAAGCTCCATGAGGTACCTTCACCTCCTTTTTACTTTGTCTTCATCCAGGATTTCCTTCTCCTGAACAGAAACCACCAATGCTGATGAATTCTTGAGGCCTTCTGGGGTGGCCAGCCAGCCACCTGGCACCCAACAGAGACCACATGTTGCTGTACGCATGACCTTTGCCAGGCATAAACACAGCTCCTTGTAAGTAAAAGGCTAGAACATGGGTCCATAGCATGACTTTGCTTTCAAGTTTTATATACAATATTGAAGAGTATGTTATCTGTATCCACTTCTGCATTTTCTGTCAGTTCAGAGGACTCCATCTGAAGACACCAAGGTAAGGTAGAGGACACAGAACTTAAATTAAGGATGCAAAGGTATTTATGACTTTCAATGATTACACATAGTTGGAGGCATTTGAAAGATGTGTTTTGTTCAGGACATGTACTTTGTTTGCCAGAGTCAGCTGCAAGTATTAATGCAATTAAAAATCCCCAAACGCCACACAAGGTAGATATTCACATGAGATATAGTCCTGCTAAGTGCACACTCTTCTTGTCGTTGTTCAATTCAGTGTTGGTTTCACAGTAACAAACACAAATTGTCCTCATTTCTATATCATGTCTATGGAGTCATGGGCAGCAACAACAGATGCAGACTCAGTCTGTCACTCCAGAAGGAATACGAATGTGCTTAAAGCTGCTTCATTTATGAAGCGAACATGGAACTGTTACCTGCCTGAGGAGAAAAACAGAAATTATAATTTTGCTATTTAGTTTTCCTCCCTGTACTACTATACAGTAGAGCTTCCCACAGACATATAGCATAGGCATTTTTTCTTATAATTTTGGAAATAGATAAATTCAACAACACTTGCATAGACATTCCTTTATTCTGAAACTGTTATAAGATGTACTTTCCTGGTCCAAGAACACACTTGCCTGCAAAAGCTCATTGATGTCATCTACAGTGATGAAACAACTCTCATAGTTTTACAGAACTGTTATGTTTGTTCATTTTGGTATCTGGCAATCTCTGGCAGCAAACTTCCTTTTGAAGTCATCTGGACAAGCCAATATCAAACTGAGTTTACATTTGCTGAAAACTCAAATGACTTGTCCAATGCAGTGATGATTTCCCTTCTCAGTGAGCAGATGTTAGAACAAAGCAGTTAAAGAGACAGGAAATCTCTCAAGTTGTAGCTAACTAGAACACCACGAACACTCTGGAATACACCTGAGAGTGACTGCTACAGGATAAACTGTAAAACCTGGATTGCCTGTAATACTCTTACACTGCTCCTTCCACCCACGCAATAAAATGAAGCATTCAGCGCTGCCTGAATCTTCCAGACCCTTGCCAGAGATGCCGTGGGTTAAGTACAGCACAACTCCTGCAGTAAGAAGCCCCTTGCCAGAGACATGCACCGTTCTGCAGAGGACAGCTGGGGCCGAGAAAGTTCACTCACCTTTGCTGCTCACTCTTACATACTAAAGCAAGAATGATGTCTCTGATAAGGCTATAGAGCCTGCAAACTGTGCTGAATAAACAACAATTAATAGAAGCTCTGCTCTGCTTGGCCTGTTCTCCTACACTCACCCGCTAGTTTAAGGATTGTGTTTTTTAGGTCACGCTGCTTTGAAAAGATGTAGAACAACAGCTGAAGACTTCTCCGTATTGGCTCTCATGCCAAAAAGGAGAAGCAGTAGCTGTCCTTAATTTTGGAATTCCGGCATATTTCATTTTGTAACATTCAGGTTAAAAGTCAAATGACTAAATTAATGATACAGGATTAATTACATTAGCAGATAAAGATCTTAGGTACAAACGAAGCCTAGTGATAACAAGTTTTGTTTTATTTTATTTTTTTCCCAAAATGCACTCTGAATCACTTTACATTTCAGCAGCCAAAAGTTATTAAGCCTATGGTAAGACTCTCAACCGTGACAACTTACCAGTACACGAAACAGTAACAGTGTTGAGGGAGAAAAAGCAACAGCTACACTTGTAGATGTTCTTTTTCTTTTTGCTGCAACATACTGAAAAAAGAAAGGTACTTTATTACTACAATGCTAGTGTTTCAAGGAAATAGAACGAAGGTTTTATCAGTTAGTTACAATAAAAACATTTACATGTAATAGAAGGGAACCCAAAGTATTAGAATTTATGTTTGCTAATAGGTCTTCCTAGATACAGAGGAATATTACAGGTTTCTCAGGGAAGAGGGCGGAAAAAACCATATGCCATAGATTTAAGAAGACATCTGATGGAGAATGTAACCTATTTAAATTTCCTGCTAAGGCCATTTCTTGCATTTAACTAATTGTTCTGTTTCCTCATTCCTCCTTTCCACCTATAAAGCAATGTTTTATATTTCCTGTGAAGTTAAAAGGAAGATGCACGTTTCATTTCACAAGTTTTAATACCTGTGAGGATGAGGTGCAGGACGAGTTATTTGTGGCAGCTAATATACTTGGTGAATACACAGTCTTCCATTCTACGTACTGTACCTGAAGAAAATTCGTTATAAAAATGTATTATTCTAGAAAGTTCAAACACTGAAAATTTCTGCTCCTGTGACCAAAAAGGCTAGATCAGAACCTCGCCCATTCCTGCCTTCAACAGCGGGCAGCACCAGGCATTTCACACAGTGTGAGAAGCCTACAGGGTAAGATGTGTCCTTCTGCCATCTGCATCAGTTTTTTCCCTTAATCCCTCATGGTTAAAATTTGACCAAACACCCTGAAATATGAGGTTAAATAATACTCTCAAAATGCTTTAGCGTGATCTATTCTAACTTAAAATATCCCTAACTCCTTTTCTGAATTTCACCGATTTCTTTGCCCAAGTCATGTCTAAGCCACTTTGAATGTCTTCAACTGTTATTTCCAAGGTATATTTGATTGATTGAGTTACACAGAATTTTTTCTGTTTAAAAATCAGATAAAGCAGTGTTTAAGTGTGAATAGAGCCGTGAATCATTTCAGGATGACCTTATGAAGTTGTTATGATTTGAATGAGTTCTCAGTAGCTTTCCATGAACATTAAAAAACCCCCCAAAACATAGATGCTTATATACACATACCCCGGGGAATGTAAAAAACTGAAAGAACATAAAAAATGTTAATGTAAAAAATATTTAAAAGGATTTAGAAGCACAGCCAAGAAGATACTGTTTTCTATTTCTTTACATAATATCAACCTAGCTTTACACCACACAGCAAATGACAAAATTCACTTTTTTTTGTTGCTTCCCCTATAGGTCTCAGCAATCCTTTCTCACAGTGGGAATAAGGGCAGATAAAGTAAAGGTAATGTCCTGTTAATAAAATTTTGTGTACAGAAATCTCCTCCATGTCAATTTTTATATTTAAACTAGGAGCTTCTTTAAAGGACACACCCTAAGCACACATTTTGCCTCTATAGCAAGACCCTATGTTTGGGTTTTTTTGTGTTTGTCTTAGAGCTAGAGAGAAACCTTCAGGAAGTAGTCTCAAAGATCAACTTACATTTGTATGTATGCATATAAAGTAAAACAATATACCTTATCTCATTTTCCTCTTGACAGTCATGACACTGTGTAGTTTCATCACTTTCTGGTCTGGATTTGGGATGTGTTTTCTAGGAAAAAAATGCATTAAATATAAATGTTCTAAAGCTTTCTTTAACAACTCCCTAAACAATTGTTGTTGTATGTTTCAGTTTGCTTCAGATTTTCAATATCAAAGTAATCTTGCAAAATGTAGGTCAAATCTTGTCCTCTAACATACATCTGCTACTGGTATAATTTTACTATCAAAGCCTTTGTATCGTAGGCAGGGGCACAAGGGGCAAAAGCAAAAGAATCCTCTTCTCAAGATATAATAGAACAGCTGGGAAATTGGGGGAATCCCGTGTTTTTAATTTCCAATTAGACAGCTATCACGCTGATAAGACAGGATTTGCACTTTGGTGGTGGAATTCAAGAATTTGACAACGTAGATTTACATTTGCATGTCACAGTTCAGTAAAGATCAAAAGAGATGTCTCTTGCTTTCAAATGCAGAATGGTTCTGTTCTTCCTGCCTCCCCATAGCTAAGAAATGTCGTATCACTATGTAAACAATTAAACATAATACTCCTTACCTTCCAGTATATGGCTCCCAAAATAAAGCCAATAAGAAGAGACAGCAACGACGTCAGTGCTATGCTGATCCCTTGCAGGCTGGAGCTGCTAATGAAGCCAAGTGCCTCTTCTGTAATTACAGATGTTCTCATTAGTGAAGACAGATTTATAGCAGAAAACTGTCTTCAGGGCAACTCTATTAGCAAGAGGACTTTTATGCACCACCTACATAACAGCATCTTAAATAGCAGAACACATACTTCAAAGTGCTATGTACATGAGGTGCACTTCATACAAAATCTCACAGGAAATTTTTGACCACAAGGACGCTCCTCTCATTTCTGAAACAGCTGTGTTGATTAGTTCCAACACTAATTCTCTTTTTGTCATTTGTAGAGAATATTCTCTTTCCCGCACTTCAAAGTTTCGGGTTTATCATCAATTTTTAAAGGTCTGTCTTTGTAACACAAAATAATTCTTTGGAAGAGAATGTATCTGTCACTTTGTGCATTTGCTCAAGTTCCATAAGACACGTCCCACAGACTGCAGATAGACACTTTGCCTTGCCACTAATCAACGACCAACATGAGGCCTCTCGAGGGAGGTTAATTTAACAAAATAAGCCTGACTTCACTTCCAATGTCTGTCTAGAAAGGTCCGCTGACTTCAGTAAGATCAAACCCTTGTACCTTGAAGTCTAGCTGTGTATTATTTTGTTGCTACCATTTCTTGATAGTTTTTTACATTTTATACGGGAGAGCCCCAATCCTAGTCTTTTATGTACACAAGCAATTCCATTCCCTTCACAGGGAGCTGTAGGCATGCTGAGACTAAAATGTGGCCCTCCAGTTATTTAATCAAGAGCAGGATGTGAAAAGTCCTATGGAGTCACCCTGGGATCCACCTTCTGAAATGCAAAGCGAGCCACAGGGGACTGCTAACTTAGGCACCATCCACCCCGTTTTGGTTCATTTCAAGATTTGGTGTTTGCAGCTCGAATGGTGGGTGTATTGTCAGATTACAGGAAAAGAACCAAACTGTAAGCACTGGAAAAGTGTAGATGATTAGATACAGAAATGAAAATGGACTGATAGCTCTAGAAATTTGTGTGACTCATGCAAACAGCAAATGTCTAACACGTACGGTATGATATACTGGGTCAAGCAATGTGCATTTAGTACATTATTAAACAGCCTCTAAGAAAACACTTTAGTTTAGAAAGGAGCATTCTCATAATTAACTAGCAACTTATTTTTAACTCTCTGAGATTTTCTGGTTGACATTTTGCAAGTTTTTACACAAATGTTCTTTTTATCTCTGAAATTCAGCTGTGTTTTCTAGACAGAAATAAAAGGTAAGATAACAAAAAGTCTGTATCTCATATACTTATATATTACCTATATCCCTGTATCTCACACACTGTTTACAAACTCTAGGTTCTGACTATAGGGGCTTGAATTTTACTTACATAAGGTAGACTCAGCACACTAAAAGGAAACATCGGTCAAGCAGAACCAATGCTAGCTTACCGTGAAAGAAATCTGTCTACAGAGGAGAAGGGAAAGATAGCACACAAAGTTCTACAGAGGTGAACATCAGCTTAGTCAGCCTCTGTCTGCTTGGACATTTAAACCAAGAGCAGAAATTAACTGGAGGGGCGTATCTTTTCTCAAACTGTCCGTCCCAGACTAGGCATAGAGGAGGTTTGCTTGCAGAACTGACTTGCAAGAAATCTGGACAAAATCAAGTGGGGTAGAGCCAGCCTGAAGATCTCATTTTTACCATTATTTTTCACAAACTTTAGAGAGTCTTAGACAACAGAAGACAACCCTTTACAATGAGGTATCTAAAAGTGGAAAAATCTGATTTCTGAGAAGATATCTCCGATGCAGATGCTTTCTTCAGCATCTGTGGAAAACTGAAAGGAATTCAAAATTAGCTTTCATGTGGGGACCTGCAACCCAGGGACAGAGCCTAAATACAGTCAAATTGTGACACCCTCTCCAGCCTACCTTTGAAAAATGACAACAGATTTTTTTTCATAACTTGATAGTGTATGAATTAATTTGAAAGTTAAGTAACCCATATCTACCTTAAAAAGCAAACAACAATAGATTATTTAATTTCACTTTCAAGTCCAGTCTCTTGAAAGATCTGGAGAGAATGACATGAGTCATGGCAGGTTTCTTCACGTGCCTTTTATTTATAGTAGCATGTAAAACAGAACAGGTTGGAGAATTTTCAGTCTGGAGAACTTCCCAGGGACCTATGTCCTAATGAAGAAAAGGGACATAAGGAAAGCAAGCCGGCTGCCAATAGGTTTTTATTCCTTCCATAAGGACCTTTTCCTCTGTTAGAAACTCTAGAGCTCTACACAGAAAGATTCCCACTCCCAGCAGTTGTAAAGGCAGAGTAGGAGAAGGAATAGGAGGGATCAGGTGTATCGGTAACTCTGTGAACTGCTTGGACAATGCCAGAGGAACTGATGGCTTTGCAGTTAGTATATTTTTCACTTAAAATAGACTCTATCCAGCAAGGTGCAAAAGAGGAGTGGAAGCAGGCCAGCACCTCTCAGAGCTCTCACTCTGTTATGGAAGAAACCCTTAGGAAGTGAGCTCATCTGATGAAGGTTTATGTATAGTCTTCACAGGCATTGGGATATTAAGCTGTGAACAAAATATATTTACATTAAAAGCCACTCAGTTACACAATGAAGTTATTGAGCTGCTCTCCACCTTGAGCCATGTGTGTAGGTTTAGCAACCAATTATGATTCAAAGCACTGGCTCGATTTTTTTGCCATATATGTCTCAAAGGAATTTTCAGTTTAGCTCTGCTCAGCTCCAACACAATTACCACAAGATCTTATCTATAAAAATGCAGAGCAGCTCTCACCTGTTCATTAGGGTTTTCCATTAACTATAAAGTTGGAACAAAGGAACAAAGGCACAGAAGGCAACACCAATTGCATTAAGCCATGGGTGAACATTTTCAAATTGTTGTGCAATTACTGAATTAAACTATGGTATTCTTTGCTTAATTATAAAAGTAGATCTTCTTCCTAAAAACAGTCATAGAGATCTCTGTGTTTACATGTTCTTTGAGCTGTTCAGTATTGAATAATAGAGCTAAATTATTGTGAGGAAATTATAGGCAAAAATGGAAGAAAGCAACACTGAATTTTCTATGAAAATAATTAATTATTTCCATAAATAATACCATGGCACTAAATTGAGTGAGAAGTGTTAGTAACAGCCAGTAAGTTCAAGCTTTAATCAGAGCAACATGAGATTCCTCTGATGGTAAAAAAAAAGACTACTATTTATTGTTTGGTTCAACTACTGAAAGAAGAGATCAGGCCTCAAGACTTCTTATCCTGACACTTGTTCTTTACATAGGAACCATCTCATCTGTATTCTCTAGACTATGCACGGTATAATGATCCAGAGAAATATCAGTGAGACTGGGACTTAAACAGTTAATTGGAATTTAAATTGGACTACAGTCATGTAACACAAAGAGAAGAAAACAAACCGGCCTAAATAAATTGGGGGGGTTGTTTTGAGAATTTTACAGGGGAAAAGATGGAGTAAGAACACGCCACAGATCTACATTCAATATTACAAGGATGAAAACAGCACTATTGCCATTCAAAAAAAGTTAGAACAGGATAATTGTTCCATTTTACACATAGCTGGGGTAAGATTTTTGGTGTAGATTTAGTCAAGATTCTACTCTATTATAATAGCTTAATTTTATTGTTGTGTAGTAGCAATGAAGTAATGAAATATCACTCTTTCAACAAATGTAGCAACAACATGAAAAAAAACGCAACTTAGCCTAATTTATATTATATACAATTTCTATGATAATTATTTCACAAAGGGTTTTATTAGATGATGCACTTCAGGTTTGTCTAAGATCAATTTAGAATTAAGAGCAGTTCAAGTTATCTGACTACACAGACTTTATTAATAGATTCAAAATTTATTATTAATCTGGAGGGGTTCTTTTGCAAACAGTGAATGCTTCTAAATGGTCTAGAAACCATTAATTTTAAATAACTCAATTTAAAACTGTTTAAAATTAGAGAGGGTCATTTAAAAAAAAAAATTGGAGTAGTTTGTGTCTGGAGATGCTTTTTTCAGGTTTCTCCTCTTCTCCAAATGTTTTCCTTTTTGAAATTTGAATCTAGTGGTGCTGTTCTGAGAACAGTACTGAAGCCAGCAGACAGGGTCCCCTGTGCTGGGGAGCTTTCACGTGGGAAGTAATAAGGTTTATTCATTGTTGTTCCTTCCAAGAAGGTAGGGATTAAGTAAAAAAGAAAACTTACTCAGCAATAAAGCCAAGACAAAACTAAAATTAGTACTGAAGACCATTTTCAGGGAGTAAGGCAGAGATGTCAATAAAGATGCTACAGGTCCCTCCCTGCAAAAAACTCCAAACAAATAACTAAAGTGTAACCAGTCAGCATCCAATGATGTCCAAGATAATGTAATTTAATCTGATTACGAGTTCAAACTGTCCCCAGCCCCAGACATGCAGTCCTCATGTCATTTCTACATAAGGCTGTTAACAGATATCCAATTTTCCAATAAATTGCTTAAGAGAATGATAATCAGTTAAAACACACCTGTACAGCATATGGCCAGCCAAGCGATTTCTTTGACTTACTGCACTATTTTAATTAGGCTTTTTTCCTACTTGATTATCAGTTCTAGTTATAAAACAAGATTAATAAACCTGCTTCTGTACTCCCCTCCACAGTACAGACAGAGGGGCCACGCTCCGCTGTGCTGCCCGGCATCCCTCCTGTTACTGTACTGGGTCAAACTCCTCTCCCCTGAACTGCCCCTGTAATCTATCTGTCTTTCGTTTGGCTCCTTGATCCATTCCCATTGCTTCAGGCTGCAGCTGAATATTCTTCCTCTAGCAGTGACAACAAAAATTATCACATGTTCAGACCTGAGAGAGACAGGTATGCGCTCTTTAGCCCTCTCCTGGTGCCTCATAATTGGCCCTGGGCTCATCAGGTTATTTGCAGCCAGCTCTGTGACCTCTTGGCGAGGAATTTATGGCAGCGAGACTTCTCCTTTCCAGAGAGGCAGGCTGGCAGCCAGTAGTCAAAGGTGGTTTTTGTTTCAACCTTCTACTCAAAGGCTTCTGGGGAATGATGACTTAAGACCTTCTTTTAATTAGAAAGCAATCAGGAAGGGCTTCAAATCTGACAGCAGCTGTGAGCCAATTAAGAGGTAGCATGCACGGTGATAAAACCACAGAGAACAACTGGATTACATATTCCCAAAAGAAGGAGCATGAAAAGAAACTTAATCTTGGTAGTATCTGTCCCACCATCAGGAGTTACCATTGTGCCCACCAGGCTGCCTCCTTGCCCATGTTTTCTTAAGCACAAGGAGTACCAGCCACACGCTTCATCATCACACATTTAGATAACATAGATGCTTGTGAAGTGAACGGGGGAAATTGTAAGAGAGATACACATTGCCATCCTGATGCGCTTGGGAAACAGGAACAAGGGAAACAACAACATGTTGAAACTTTAAACACCACTTCAGGAACCCCTAAGGAAAATCCCTTTCTTTTGTTCACATGGAAAGCTCAAGAGAGTATTCACCTTGTTGTACATGGTCTCAATAAAAGCCACTGAAACCTTGCTGTTTCTCTTCACCTCAGATTCCTATACCCCTTCTGACCTTGTGACGGGTAATGTTGAGGCTCTTACAGCAAAATTCTGGGCTCTCTTATCTGTCAGTGACCGGTCATATAATACACTGACCAAGACAGATGAGAAACACGGAGACGGCCATGCCAGAGAGAAGATTACAGCCTGCCAAAAGTGTACTGACTTTGTCCTTGACCTCAACTGAAAGCACACTGACTGTGGAGCTGGCCCTACTGTGACTACGGCAAGCAAACATGGGGACTGTCTTCAGGTTTGGTGTCAAGCTTGGGATTGACATACTGTCAAAATGCAATGTACAGGCAACCTCTTTGTCCATGTGAGTACCCTGGGCTCGATTTAGGACAGCTATTCTGTTCGTTTGGAGGAACTTCCTTTTCTGAGAGTTAAAATGAGGAGTCTGGGACAGCCAAGTTTGCTGAGGCCATCTGACTAGTGAGACCTCACGACAGCCAAAACGAAGAGACCTGCCCTCTCCAAGTTGTAGAGAGCTGTCACATAATTGTAACTTGATAGCATCTCTAAATTTTGATTAGATAAGTTCATTGCATTTCGGTATGACAGCTGAGAAACACATGGCACACCATCAGGCACAAGTAACTTCCCATTAATTTGCACAATTAATGACATTCTTTTCCTCTGAGCTCTCATAACAACCAGCTACCAGTACAAAATGGAGACATATATATCAATTCAATCACTTGTACTTACTGTTACTGCTAGTGTTACTGCCAATGCTGTCATTCCTAAGGGAGCTGGCAGCAACAGGAGGAAACAAAAATGTTTTTGTGACAGCGACTCTGGAATCTAAATAGAAAATGAGTGTGTCAGCATTATGTAACTTAAAATACAGTTCCCTCTATATAAGATGATGGACTATAAAGCTACTCTGATGTGGCTATAGGGCTGTTTTAAAAATCTGCCTACAGGGCTGTTTATAAAGTGGATTAAGCCAAAAAAGGCAGTCTTATTAAGAGGCAGATGTGTCTACACACTGAGCTGCTGCTGAATAGCTATTCTGGAAAAGCAATTGCTTTAAACAAATTCTTAGGTTATGGCACTGATCTGCTTCTAGTTACTACTGGTGTAATTGTGCAACTGGATATGTTGCCCTAATTAAAAAGTTAATAGCTGTCACTAGAGAGAGTAAAAGAAAAGAGAATACAAAACCTCCATTTACTGGAAGGATGAGAATGAACTGCTTGACTTGAACTTGTTAAAATTTTTAAATGAAGTAAGCATGGCCTTTTTCAGGAGGGGTGGGATAAATATGGAGGTGACTCGAGGCTGCTGCAATTTACAACTTGTCCTAGCTTCATATCCTTTCAGTAGTGCAATCTTAGGCTCCTTTACTGCCTTATAAAAATTAAATAGTGCATTAATAGAAGATAAGAAGAACAATGTAAACAGACGATCCAGGATATATTTGGGATGAAAGGAAACAGAGCAGAGTGTTGTGAGGTTATTTGGATTATATTAAGGAACGATGTCAATAGGAACGATGGCACTAGTTTTACTGCCAGACAGAACTCAATTTAGAACAGAAATACAAGCTTCGGTGTTGGTAGTAATTTTAACTGGCAGTAAAAAGGAGACATGGAGGTACAACATCAGATCCTTAGCATCTCTGAAATCAAAGGGAAATCACCCATTTATATCTACTTAGATTCTGTTCCCCCAAATGAGAGCCATCTTACCATTCTCTGGTGTTTCTACTGTTGAAGGCAGAATGCAGTCATTCTTATCCAACGTGTCTGCAAACTCCTTGTAGACCTCAATGGTACTATTAAAGTGCCTAAAAAAATCCTCAGGAATGAAGTGACCTTCTTCATAAAGGTGACCGTTTTCTTTTACAAAATCCTAGGGTAAAATACAGAATTCAGCTTGAAAGAAGGTCAAGAGAGATGCTCTTCAGCACCTCAACAGATGATAAAAATATCCAAAGATGACACAAAATAGTTTAAATTTTTAACCCGCAGAAGATCAAATTTGCTGTATACAATCTTCATAAAACATACAAGCCCTCTGATCTGAGGATTTCAAATTAGCTTTGCAAATAGAAATAAATTATTAATCCAGTGTAAAATTGCCAAGGAATGAAAGGCAGTCTCCCATCCTATGCTGAAAATGAAGAGACTTTTTTTTTATTTCCCTCATTAAAAAAATTACTTTGATTTCACATTACTTTGCAATGTTCCACATGAGCCTTTTAGTCTGAACACAGGAACACAACACAATCATAGCTATTGTCATAAGAGTACAGGGAACAGAATACAATAGCTGGGATACACTACTGCACAGAAGCAGGCTGAGATCCCTGATAATGTACCTAAAAATAAAAGCAGGACTATAAACAAGGAAGCCAAATCACTCTCAGGTCTAACAGACAAGTGTGTTATGCCAGACTAAACAACAAGATTGAGGTCCATGTTAAGATCGTTGATGGTTATCTTCTTTTTTTCTTTTTACTTGACTCTGGCTTTCATAACAAGTGTTTCTTATGCCAGCAGGTTTAATTTGGCCTGGGGTTACTCTGTACTCCCAAGAAGGAGGACAGTGGTAAGAACATGGGTTAAATATGTACTAAGGAAAACTTCCTAGCTTTGGCTCCAAAATTATTCTATATTTAGTGCTGAAAGTACCAGACCTAAGATCATTCTTCTCTGAGGAAATCTATAGCTAGTTGTTTCTCTGAATTACACGATATTTATTTCTTCATTCTACAAAATAAAATTCCTCTTCCCCAACCACATCCCAGCAGAGTGCTTTGAATCACCAGGACAAGAATAGGGGAAAAAAAAAAAAAAAGATACATTGAAGATTGGACAGAATTCAGTTTGAAACAGAAAGGTAGGGAATGTCTAAATACTCTTAGCAATATAATGCCAATATATGACAAGGCTATAAGGTTATGCCACTCTAAATGAGATTGAATGTTTTTAGTCCATTTGATTCTTTCTGGATGTTAAAAAGGTGCAATTACAAGAGCTAAGGACTTACTTGACAAAAATAAACGTATATGGAAGATGAAATCCTTGCCCTAAAGAACATGATGGATTTTGCCTATTTTATTCAGTGGGACAAAACCTTCGACTATAGAACTTGTTTTTAATTACTCATAGACTGGTTAGAGCTGGGTAAGGGATTAGAAAGTTAATTTTTTTCCCCCCGTCATTTTCACAGGAGCGAATCAGACGTCTCTTGAGTGAGACTCCTGGAATCTCCTTCCAGCTGCTGTTGGAATCCAGAAACACATGGAAATGGCCTGATATCCTCTAGTCTTTGCTGTGTCTTTGTATAAAAAAGTTCATTAAACCATGGTGAAGTTTTCAGAGCTTCACACACTGTAATACATACTAAGAGTATATTAATAGCTTCAACCACACCATCTTTAAATTTACATTAGGATCACTAGCAAAATGAATAATTTAAGCGGGATGCACAAGGAAGATTTCTGCCAGTTTCAAAGAGACCAGAATGAATTAATTATCTTAAAGATGACGGTTACATTTTTGACTGCCTAAATAACTGTATACAGGTCATTGTATATACTGTAATTCCTTGTAAGCCATTTTCCTTTGAAATAGGAGATAACGACTAGCCAACGTCAGCATAGTGTACTCAGTGCATTTCTAAACAAAGTAGGATTTAAGATGTACAGGAATAGAAATGAGAACAAATCTAATGAAGCTTTGGACATTTTTAAACTATTACCGATTACTGTGCAACAGAAAGTTCAAATAAAAATATTCAGCCTAAAAGTAGAAACTCTGTGTAAGATTACCTTATTTTTATCAAAAGCTAGGCATGCCATAAGATCATTAATTATCCTTGTGAGATTATTGATGATTGAATAGTTGCTTAAAACATCAGCCATATCTGAAATATCTGAAAATTTCTGCAGAAGGTTATGTAGACTCCTTGAAAATTCAGGCACCGTCAAATGCAACCAACAGTGATTAGGCTGTCAGAGGATAAAAAGAGAAACAGAGAGGTAGATTAAATATCAGACTTTCGCAAAAAGTGGTTAAGCAGCTCAATGTGCAAAAGTAGATTAGACTGTTCTTTCCAATTTAAATTATCTTGAAAGTCTAAATTAAAATGCGTTGTCTTTAGAGTGGCCAACTTTCTCTTCAGTCCTTTTGGTAAAATTTCTATTCTCACTGATACTGACATATTTATGGTTGTCTGTTAAATGTCATCCCTTCATTAAATTCTTAATGAATGCTAAGCATCAGCCTGTTGAGAATTTGAGCCTTGGGACATACTACTATGAACGCTCTTCCATGCTTTCATTAACCTATTTATTTTTTTTAAATAACTACTGCTTTAACAATTTTCTCCAGACTTTCTTTAAACCAGTCTGAGTTTTCATTTGATTATTGTTACCCTACATGACTCAGTTAACCCCAAAAATCCTTGATTTAAATCTCTTCTGATGAAGGTGTCCATAAACATTTTGCATGAAATCCATGTGTGCTTTTATCCACCTTTAAACTAGTTAGCTTAGTTAACTCCTTCTGTTCAGCTTTTTCACTAAATGCCATTCCTGAGAACAGTTTCTAGATCTAAAAGTCTTTCTTTTCCTGAGTTTTCACCGACAAAAGGGTTCTGAACAGCCTGTCGCAGTATCTGCCACATCTGTGCCACTGGAATAGAGTTCAAATCCTTTCACTGACATCTATGCAGATAAAGTTTGTACAGCTGTTCATGTGATTGAAACCTGGTCATTCATCTTGCTGCTTAGAGCGAGTAATTAACTTCTTTTACTTAGATTTACATAAGAGTAGTCAAGTAAATAAAAAAGCCACCCAGCCCAGGAAGAACCCTAATTCAATATGGTCAGCAAAAATACAGGTAATGCATGTGTAACTGCAACATGTACCTGAAAATCCCTTCCCCATAAATGCTGAATTTTTAATGGTAAATGGTATGGGAATTTATTCCATATGTGAAGCTATTTTTTCAATGGTTGAAAATGTCTCAGGATCATTAAAGCCTGCCAGATATGAAGATCTTGGCCTGGCAACCCCTAAGTACTCTCAGTATCACTAAACCTGTGTCCAGTTGCTGCCCAGTGGATGGGCAGCATCCACTGAATCCATACACTCCACCTTCTGCAACGCACAGTAAATGTTCAGCGATGTATCCACTTCTAGACTTGATCTCATTTTACTCAATTTCTGCACTAAACCTGCATACAGATTCTTTATTCAAAAAAATTTATCCAGTACTATCAATATCATCAGTGGGCGACAAATTACTTTCTCAGTGACACAGGTGGTGTTCTGCCTTGATGCGTAAATGTTTTTGATGAGGAAAAATACACTTCATGCTTTTGAAGACTAACCAGACTATCAGGCTTCCAGGCTTAGGGAACCAAATGTAAATACATTGTTCAGCTCCACCTGCCTTTTCACTTTTGTGTACAACTCTCCCACACACTGACAACAAGTGGCAAGTCAGTATTATCTGTAATTGTCTCAATGACTTAAAAAAGAATGAAACAAAATGTGAAATGGATGATGATTTGGATTGATTCTGCTTCCCTTTTTTCCTTCAAGCACAACAACGGGAGGGAAGAGGCAGAAGCAAATAAATCAGAGAAAGCTTGTTGAAACGTACTCCATTCAAGCAACATGCGTTGTGCCGTGTCCTATTGCCCTCACGAGACAGACAATGAATTTTCCTCTGCTTTGGTGTAGGAACACAGACACAGAACTTCTGTGCTTCCCTGAACTGCAAACCTGGAAACCTTTTTCCTCTGAAGTATTGTGGGTGTGCATTCTCCTCTGGCAGGGACTAGGAAAAGCTTGCCGCTTCTCCTAGTGAGCATTTGGCAATTCCAGCAGGGAATCTATTTTGTTGCTCCCGTGGTTTAGCATGTGCGTGGGAGTCTCCTCTGACTGAACCGTTCTGACCTACAAAGCTGTATTTCATGAGAGCTTTAAGTTTCCTTTTCAGTAATATCAAGCTGTGCCATCACTTGCTATCTCAATACTTACCAAACACAGGGATGAAACCGCTGAAATTGAGAAATATGACGTTGTTTGCAAGGAGAAATGGAGGTTTAACTCTGCTTTTTTGTGTAAACTTTGACCAAGATTTACATTTTAGGGCAATTGCAAACCTGACTTCCCTTGTACTTCCAGGTAGTCCTCATTTAGCCTTTTCTTTCTACACCTATCTAAAAGTTTGAAGTTTATCTCCTCTTCTGAGTTCAGCCCCTGCTGCTGTTATCTTTGCCTTTTAACCTTCAGGTTAGGCTACACAGTTCACTCTATGCGAGACTACTTTTAAAGCCATTCAGATGCCTTGAGCTAGTGCATAATGCAACAACCCTTCTGTTTAATGGATCGGGTCAGTCTGTTCCTGTTACATGCACTACACTGGTTTCCCATCTGCTTTGCATTCACCCTGCCTTCCTACCTTTAGTCATGTACATTTGAGACTTGCTACCTTGGGTACACTTCCCACTTTATGCACACACTGAAGATTGAAATCTTGAAAAAAATTGCAGAGCACGGTTTCAATCCTTTCAGAGCTGAACAAAGGGCATTTGCCTTATGCAAAGCCGTGGGTTTCCCAGCTTGCAGGGACCTTGCAGAACCCAGAGCAAAACCAACTTATTCAGCCTGCCTTTGCTGTGGTATGTGTAACACAACCTGAAAACCCCAGAGAGGAATTTGGCAAAGTGGGATGTGAATACCGCTGAATACTTCCTCCTGCAAAGGCATGTGGCCAAGAGCTGCACCTTCCACTGCCACGACCGAAAGTGGTGTACGAGCAAAGGGAATACAGAAATGCCGACCCTGAACTTCTCTTCGTCCTATTTATTTCTTGGCCGCTCATTGTAAATGTAAACTGGACCTAAGTTTCTGGATATGATGCAGCAAGATGACATGGAATTTAAACTACAGAAAAGAAACTGTGTACTGGCAGCCAAAACTGAACCACGGAGCAAGGTAAGAGTTAAGCAGTGAGAACGACCCGGACTCGTCACTGAAGCACACTTCCTGGCCTTCTTCCTCCACAGTGCCAACCTCCCCAGGAACAGCCCCGATCCAGCCCGGCTCTCGCCCATCAGCTGCCACGTTCAGCCCGGAGGCTGGGGAGCAGCGCTCGGGCTACGGCTGTCCTCCATAGACGTGAATCTCATCACATTCGGCACTAAAATCACCGAATTTCAAAAAGCACCGCAGCCAGGGGATGGTGGCAGCCAGTCTTACTTCCTTTTTCTCTGGATGGTGGCTATTTTCAGAACTGGAAATTCTTCCATTAAATTATATTATATAGGATCTAGTACCCGACTTCCATAGCATTTGTTCTGCAGAGTTTTTCTGTCTAAGGAATCAAGTTTAAACTGGGTTTTCTAAAGTACTCTAAGTTTCAGTAAAAGCCTTGAGCTTCCAAAAAAACTCATAAGAACACTGCCAGATCTGCCATAATATCTCATAACCTCACAGCTCAGGGCCTTTCACTATCCCACAGCCTCCTTCTCCTCCAGCCATCTTCTTGTTATTCAGGACTGAGAGAATGTTGCTTCTGGCATCGTTCTCCAATATCTATAGGGAATATTGCTACAATTGCTACAATTTTGTAGGATAGGATGCATTTTTATATGTGTATCGCACACAAATTGGATTTTCATAATGAAAACTTTGTACAGACAGAAAAACAGCTTCTTACATCTACCAGGTGATTTCCAATTATCGATGTATGTGTACAATGATTCATTCTTAAGACAGGCACAATATTCTGTTTAACTGACAAACTAGTCCTTTTCTTACTTTTTTTCTTTCCTTAAAACAATATAGTATAGTATAGCATTCAGCATAATTTCTACTTTCACCTTGTTTCTTTCTCTCCTTTTTGTTGCACTGTATGCAGCAACCAAGACAGCATTTTCAATGCATCATTCTAAAAACATTTTTTTAAAATTAAGGGAAAACACCAAAAATATTTAGGAATAAGCAATAAGATAATATGAAGAAGTTTTTAATACAAAATGTTATAAAATTTTAAAGAATGTAGATGATGCTTATTTGAAAGTATCACTATGTATTAACTATGAGATTATATAGAAAGAAGCATGTTTGAATGAAATTATGTCCTCACTTTCTACTGGTTTGTTTAGTTATTGATGCTACCATTTGCTGAACTTACGGTTCTCTTTATTGGCTACTCAGTATCTGTTGTACTTTAATGGCATTTCCACTGGCTGAAATGAGAAGGACATTCTACAGTATATTCCAAAGTACAATTAGAAAGAAACTACTTCTTTAAGAAAGCAACAATTTTCAACTGATATCATGAAATAATACCGTAGTTTGACTTTTTCCAGAGAAAATGTTAAAAAATTTAATATGAAGACATGTTTTTCTGTAATTAAAAAGGTTTTAAGTGCCTGCAGGAATCCCTCTACATTTCTTTTAAATGAATACTTGCGAAGCATACGAAAAGTGAAATAACCATTATTTAACTGTAACTTACTAAGCCATAGGACTAGGTACAAAATGTTTCGGCCATCAGTGGTTCAAGTGGGCTATTTTATTGGAATTAACTTGAAGTGGTTGTACATACCAGACTATCCATCTTCGGGACATATTTAAGGGTTATCATATAATCATTTGGGAGATTTCCGACCTACAATAAACAGATAATAAAAAAGTTATTACTCACTACACAAAGTAAGACTTAATTTCCATCACTGTATTCAACACAATCTATCAAATATTCAACACAAATTTTCAGTAACCTACCAGGTGCAAAAGCTTACATACTCAGTTTCCTGTGGAACTGCTACTGACTCTTATTTGCCCACAAGTGAAGCATCTTTCCACACCTCTGTAACATTCCCAGATCCAATCTGATCATGTTCATTGCTACCACTTCCCAGCAGAATTAAAGTCAGTAATGTAGTGAGGAAAAGTGATCTGAGGTTATTCATTACTTCAGAAACTCCACTGCATTTTCATATTTTAATGGCATGTCTTGAAGTGTTTACGTGACAATTTCTATTTAACCCCAACCACTCCAAACAGTAGAGGACCCAGTAGTCTCTAAGCCTTTTTCCTTCAAAAAATTTCCAACTTCAGCAAGCATCTGAATCTAAAGAAATACTTGCCTGCCTTGTGCTTAGTTATGTACCAGGTCAGAAAAACATTTGAGCACAACTTTAACTTTGAAGCTGTGCCTCTTACTAATGATGAGCAATATAATTATATCATAGCAATTCCTGGGGCAAAGGAGAGCTTCCACACACGTAAGCTAAGCGCAGCTTTGCAGATGTGGGTGAGTACGGGCAGTGCTGAAGCAAGGACAAGGAGTGGAAGAAGGGTTCTCACGGAATTATACAATGCAATCTGCCACAGATGGGATCCAACACTACCGTGAGACATGGCTGATCATCTGGGGAACGTGCTGAGTGGCGAAATGAGGAGGGAGACGCTGCCATGATCCACAATCTCTTGAAGTACTTTTTTCAAAAGGTTTACCAATACCATGATGCTTAGTGATACAGCAAATCTATTTTCTTTTCTATCAGTGGAAGATTCAATTGATATTTCTCATCCTGGTTTGAAATCCATTTAATCAAAAGACAATAAGCACATACATAATTCGTTTGGTGAACCAGAATCTGTACTTTGTTCAGCAAAGCACTTCTACTTCTTCGGGTTAAAGATCATTCTGTTATGGCTGCTTTTGATTCTGCTGCTATAGCAACCAGCAAAGGGATTATTTTTTTTTCTATGCAGTTTTTAGGTAGTATTTTGTTTGACACAACAGAATGTTTTATTTGTTAATTAAAATTTAGTTTCAATTAAAAATTAAAGCAGCAATTTCAAAATGTTATGGTTCTTATGCACAGTCAGTCACTAGTGAATTCCAAACATTTTTTTATTTACAACGTGGGCTGAGCCACAATCTTTCAGTTCAATGACATCTAGTTTTGTCCTACAGCTTTAAAAAACAAATTTTGTATAAATGATCCTGGTAAATTCCTTTCCATAGATCAATTTTCTTTTTTCTTTTTTATTTTTATACCTACACATTCCCAAAGCAGCAGTTGCAGAAGTGCCACTAAAATTCTCCATATCGATTTCTATTTCTGTGGCATTTTGGGGAGTTGATTCAAGATGCTATAAATACTGAAAAATATTGCAATACATTTGTACTTTCTTTAGACCATCTGATTTATTCTAAATCCTCATCCACAAGTTTTTGTATATTTTTCCTTCCTCTAAAACCAGCCTGACATCATGACACATTAATAGGTAATCCAGTTCCTTTTCCAGCTTCCTTTGCATGCCTAGAGAGGTAGGATTAGAAGCACTTCAAGTAGCAAAGATACTGAAGATGCTACTGTATGTGCAAAGTTTCCCATACTCACTCTAGAGGGATTCAATACTTAGCAATGTCAGCAAAAGCACCGTTCTTTAAGAAAGGTCACTGGAAGATTAAATTTGTTCCAAATCAACGAACACTACAAGAATTGATATGCATTATGTATACAATCCACTTTACTGGCATCAGAGCCTGTCAAGCACTTTTCATGCACGGTTAAAAAAAAGCCCAAGAGCTCTTACAGCTTCTCAAACAAAGACGGCGAATACAGCTCAGCCTCAGATATTTTTCTCCTTGACAGACTGTGAATCAGAAAAGATATTTTTGAATTTACTACCAAAAATGAAGATCACTGGGGGGGAGGGTGTCAAACACAAAATATACGCCCTGCCTCAAGACGAAACAACTTGTTAAAGTTTTATTGATTAAACTCCACATGCCAGATGCTCTGCTGATGGTAAATGACGGAGCTCAGTCAAAGTGAGGGAGTTATATTGGTGTCCCAGCTGGACTTCCCAACTCACGCACAGAAAATAGGGTAGAGCCCATGATGTAAGAGTGAAGGATATGTTTGTACTAAATCTGTGCATTTTGTACTCTCTTGCTTTCCTGAAATGAATCTTGACATTTCATTGAAGACTGTGATCCAAAACCAACCACTTGATTTTCAACTGCTGAAATGATCCTGAAAGGAATGAAAGGACTCTGCATACCCGCTCTGTGCGGGGTGTTTGACTGCTGCGGCTCCCAACAAGGAGCAGAGGACAAGAGGGCTCTGAGCTGCCTGGGCAAAGGGGGACGGAAAGAGACTGTCCCTTGAAACGCCGTGAGTCCCGGAATGGCTTTTTTGGTTCCTCTACTCAACTCCTTAAGTACAATGGCTAATTTGGGGGCAACAAAACACTTGCCTGCATGATTTACCTCGGTTTAGACAGATAGAGAACATCAGCTGATAACCTTGGAAAGTAATGTATAGAACTAAAAGAACCCTGCATTGCAATTAAAACGCCACAAAAAGTTTCTCTGATTTAGTGGGTGTGTGTAGTTGTAGAAATCCTATCAGGCTCTGAGAAGAGCTGAAGAACAGGGAATCTAGATTTTTGTCTTTAAATCCATATAAAACCAACATTAAGTGCTATATTCCCAGTTGTAACAAAATCTCAAACTGTGGAATGTAACATTCCTTTTGACATACAGAGGTCTGAATATTTAATAAAGCACTATTAACATTGCATAACCCAAATATAATTTTAAAATATGATCATGGTCACATAGACCGCAAGATGAAAAAGGGATGTTGTAAAAGCAATTTGGGTTCCATAAACTACTCTTTAATCGCAACAGCAGAATATAAGAGAGATGACCTATCTCTGCAGTCAAGTGCTTTGAAATGAGGGCTACTGCTCTTGGAAATTCTCTTTATTGTGACTGTTCTGAAACGTCTAAGGAGACAAGCATAAATATTATTATTTTTTTACACACAGATCAGAGACAAAGTAAGTTAATAAAGTAAAAATTACTGTTTACCATTGTCAGTGATTTCTTTTTTACTCTGAGGCACATGATGGGAAAACCATACTTTCCTTTTGGCTACCATTTCTACCTCCCATTTCTCTCTTCATCATTCCCCTTTTCCTACTTTTTAATATCTCTGCATCTTCCTTCTTTGCATCCTTGGCTCTTCTTTTCCTGCAGGAGCTTCCACTTTTGGTCCATCATCTCTGCAATCTACTTTATCTCATCTGCTAATGAAGCAGTTAATAAAATCCTCATCATTTGGCTTAAGACAACATGCTAACGAGTTCCATTCACACTTCTTACAGCCACAGTGGCAGATTATTTGCAGGATAACAACACTGCTCATTTTTATAACCCCTTCACTCAGGAGAGTTAGATCCATTTAAAAATAAATATCAAATGTTGCAGAGAGTGTAAAGTACACATTTACAGCAAAGATGCAATGTGAAGGCAAAGTGTTTGAAACAGCATGTTTCGAACAAGCAACCTGGTCAGTAAATGCTGACTATCGTTTGGGCTTCCAACATTAAAAAGAAAAAAATTGCTTTAGAGAAGTAAATCATGGAAGAAAAAGTGAATATCTAAGATTTTGTTAATGGATGAAACCAAAATATGTAGATACATTCTATACACACTGCACAGCTCAGTGAAAATTCTACTTATATTTAGGTTTGATGTTCATATTTAACAAACATATATACAACAGATTCCTAATTCTTACGCAAAATCAGAGTCACAATTACAGCAATACAGCTTTCTGATGACTTTTTGTGCTGAAAAGAACAATGGGGACAGGTTTTATTAACAGGTGCTGCAATTACAGTTTCATAATACGGAACATTTGTTCATCAAGTAATGTGTTTCCCTCCAGACATTTTCATTAAAAAAGAAGCAGGAGTTCAAGTGATTAGTAATGCAGAATGAATACTCTCTAAATACTTTCATTCTCTATAGGTATGAAATTATGCTCTCTTAAAGTTCTGACTATTAAAAAACAAACAAAAAATGATTGTTCAATTGTTCTTTGCTTAAAATCACTTTACTTAGGACACATTCTTCATATGACAAAATTATATTATAAAGATTTGAATAAATTCAATCTTACATAAAATACAAGTCATTTTTGTATGAACAGATACCAGTCTAGTTTGGTCTTAGGTTGATTAATGCTCAGAAGCCTTATTGTTATTGAATCTGCTCTTTCTTTCCGATTCTAGCATGATGCTAGTGAAAATCCAAATTAACACCACTGAAAACAAGTTACACCATATATCTGACCTCAATTTCTTATTCAACACAAAGTTGATTAGGCAAATGACCCACGTTTTCAGGCACTACACAGCATGCCTTATTTATTCTTATAAATTCTTGTTCTCCAATAGCTTAGGCTTAGTAGACATCCCTAGTCTATATTCACAGAAAGTGTTGACTGAGGCATGTTCTTCTCATATGTCTAGAATACAATGCAGTCGAGCAGAACACAGCCGCAGCCATGCTCAGGGGTTTTCTACTAGTGATACAGGGGGCTTACAGTACTTGGACAAGAAGCCCAGAACCAAATAAATGAAGACTAGGTTGTATCAAGCTACAGGCAAAAGAGTTTGGTAGGGAATTGTGGCACTGTTTTGCAAGCTGTAGGTGTACTGTAGTAGAGATAGGGAAGAACAATGTAGGAAAAAAAAAGAACAGGAACACGGATTCATCTTGCAAAGAATTTTAGATGAGATAGGAAGAGGATAAGAATCTGCCTGGAGTTCACCAAGAAGCATCCTACCTGCGGCCACGAACAGTGTAACAGATACCATGGAAATAATGAGGAGAAGCTAGGACAAGAGGGCAAACTCAGCATGTGTTAAGACATCACAGGCAGTGTTAATAGTTAGTGCCTTTGAAGACAAAACCAAGAAGGTTGCCATTGATAATGAAAAAAAGGAGGAACAGCTTGAAAGAAATAAGTAGAAGATACAGGGTCAGAGCAGCAAATTAATAGACAGAAGGGCAAAATTATAGAAGTCGAAGCCAGAAAAAGGCTTTTCAGTAAACTGGATTTTTATCCACAAGAATTTGGAAGAGAAGTGAATTTGTATGGACAGAGCGCTACAAAAACATTTTTTCCTATTATAACAGGAAAAACAACAGAGGTTTTAAAAGTGAACTTAAAAGGGTCTGTGAAGTGTCAAGAGCCAAAATGGACACCATTGTTATAGACCTGAATGGCTGGGGGGAGATGGTGATATACCTTTACAGTGAGGAGAAAAGGCCCAGAGAAGACTAACATTTTTGGGAGATGAAGAGATCATAGTCTGCCTCAGTGGAGGATTCAGGCCATACTGAATCTAAGCTGATGTCTGAGCATTTGTGATCAGAGAGGAGGAAGAGAGGCCAATATCCTAAGCTAAATGATGGGACTTGTGTACTACTGTTGAACAGCTAGTTTATTGCACAGAGATATGGGACTGTACTCATGACTGTGGACAAAAGGGTTTAAAGAACATGACAGTGTGGGTGAGAATAAAGTCTTTAGAAACAACTGTCATACCACTCTCAGTAAGTGTCATAGAGCTTGTGGATAACATCACAATAACTATGGGCAATAACTGTACACATAACATTAGCTTCTGTGAAATCCTCGGTGCTACAATTTGTTCTCAGTGTGAAAGGGGAGGACATTTATTAAAACACCTATGGGTGCTATGTCTAATTTTGAAGATGTAAGTCATGAGAATATAATTCCTTAATTCAATAAATATATTTTGTTTCAAAAAGCAGAAGTGGTACAAAAACATTTATAGCAATTTACAAGAGTTGTAAGGTCTCCTGAACTATATTTTTAAGCAATATCATGTTGGAGTCCATATTATATGTACTAAGGATATACTCCATATAGCAAAAAAACCCTGTAGTTTTTAGCAAAGTAATGTGATCAGTCAGTATTCTCTGTGAATTTCTCCCTTCTGGTATTCACACTGTCAGCTAATGATATTTTGTTTTAAAAGTACTTTAAACCTTGTATTTTTTTTTCATTTTGTTCTCAATGTCAAGTTGTCATGGTGTAGCATTTCAAAAGAGAATGACCAACTTGCAATATAATCAGTTTAATTGAAACCACGAGTTCTTACACTAAATTTAAGATACTAAACTTACTTCCATGTTATCCTTTCAATTCTCAAGTGGCTTTATAGAAATTATTTCCGCATGAAAAATCTATGCAAATATTAACACAGACAGACAAAACAGGGATACAGACTTTCCTCAAAACATTCTCAGACGCACACCTAAAAACAGAGAGAATCCAGGTGTCTGGGCTTTGTATTTTCTGCATCTCTCTGTTATTTCTCCAACCCAAAATATCTTTGAACTTGCTAGTTAGCTTCACCCAAATTTTGCATTTGGTAGAGAGATCTGAAAGGTATGGGTGTAAGTCAGGAGAAGGACTGTACAGCATCCTCACTGAGGAGTGGCCGGAGGAGCTCAGCCTTACCCCACTCTGCTCAGGCTTTGCAGCAGAAGTGGAATGCAACCTGGACAATTGGCAGGGGTTTTCTTCCAGGACAAGCAGCACATACACCAGATCAGTCGCCACACGAAGTCCTTCCTGCCCAGCCAGCAGCCCAAGCAAAAGGGGATATAAATCCGGCAAGCGCTCAAAACGTTGCTCAGGTAGACATCACGTCTAGGGGGCATGGGAGGGAACTAGCAACCATGTTGTATGTAGACAACTAAGAGGCGATGTGGAGGAGGGTGGGGGTACGGAAATGTAGCGCTGCAGGGATATGTGCAAGAACTGCAGTTGCTGGACCAGTCTGGAGGAAGATGTAGGAACACGGTACGGAAAGTCACAGTCAAATTAAAGACTAACCTAATTTTTATGATATTAGGTTTCTTTCATAATTTATCTCAAAAGCAAAGTGTGATTGCTCAAGCTGCATGCAAATTTTTGTAACCTGTATTTATACATTCTTGAAGTTTAAATTGTACTAAAGGGAAAGTTAAAGTGTTTGTTCTGAGGATACATAATTGACAAAAAGTTATTGCTAACCCTGTACTAGACAATTTCACCAGCCCTCACAGGAGTTCTGTTGTTCTGTCATGCTTTCAACAGGTTTAAATCAAAGCTTAATACTCTTTCAAGAGATGAAATATTATCCTGAATAAACATGCCAATACTTCAGAATTCTGCCTAAAGGGACTAACGTGAAGCACTAAGCATTTGAGTAGGACTATAGAGCACCCCCAGAGATTTACACTATGTGCCAATGTATATAACAATGCCCAAAAAAACCAAGTTAAGAACACTGCTCAGGCAGCAAATGCAAGGGACTCCAAATTAAGTGTTTGATAATATTAATGCTGGTATTGCAACCGTTTTTCCATAATGAAGCCATAATTTTCAGCTGAAGTCAAATGTAGACGAAGATATGCTCATTAAATGTTCAGTATATATTATTTCTTTAGAACTTTGGTGTTAGATTCTGCGCTACTGCAAGTTAGCATAATCACTGACTTCAGTGGCGTTAAATACCAACTGACTTCATACAAGGAGGTACAGTTTTCCAGGTTAATGCAGTGTTCAATTAAGTAACAGTTAAAATGTACTTAAATTAATTCAGTTCTTATACAAAGCCGTGAGTCCTTCAGACTTAAACTAGGTACAGCAAGTAGAGAAACACGTTAATGAGTGTAGCCCACTCACACCTAAAGACTGTAAGAGCTGTTCAGTTGTTATTGCCTTGATTGCTACAACGATGACTAATATACTCTTTTTATATACGGCACAAATTTCCCATGTACCTAAGGTAAAGAATTCTGGTTCATTTCAGTTGTGTTTGCCACCAGTCTGCTCCACGCAAATCAGTAACATAAAGACAATACTCTTTCATCTGCATGAGAAACAATCTGATCCCAGACAATGTTTCAGGAAATCAAGACTTTTGACAATTTATATGGAAGTTTGGAGGGAGGAAAACACATAGGTACATACACTACACCTTGGTCAAGAAGGTTGTCTCTTCAATGAACTCTGAAACTATTATCTAGTCTCTGCAAAAGGTTTTGGTTTTGATCAAGTGACAGACATTGATGGATTTTTTTTTTTTTAATATTGCCGTGGTTCTAATATAGATTTGCTAACTTTGCTTAAAATGTAAGTGTCATTAGCCACTGATTATTGTTTAACATAAAGAATAATTTAAAATAAAAGCTACTCACCAATTTTGCAATGTCATTCACATCATCTGTCACTGGATTCCCGCAGGAACTCTGGGCTTTGACAAGAGGATTAAGCAGGAGTAGTTGAAGACAAAAGCAGGTGATAATCCAAGTCTATTTAGTAAAAAAAAAAAAAAAGAAACAAGAAACCCTGAGTAAGCAATCTCCAAACGTGAAGTAAGAAGAGATTGTAGTAATGTTTTTCATATACAAAGTCTAGATGCAACAATACTCTTCATCTTTCATGAGAACATACTCGTACCACTACAGTATCATCTTCATGGCAGGGATCCACAGAAATGCACTTAATTGATCTTCTCTGGAAGCAAGTACCTTTAGAGTAATAATGGAAAACCTGGTATTGAGCCATCAGATTACTTGCACAGGATCCTGCTTAGGTGAGTTTCTGCAAAGTTTACAGACACTAAAGAAGAGAAAGGGACAAACTTTGCAATATTCTTCGTCATCAACATAAAGCTAACTAAACACTTGTCATTCACCTGATAAGGTATTTGATAAACCTGTGCCTCTAATGTGATAGTGGTTGACAAGGAACAAAATTATACCAGACCACAGCAAGATAAAAGGAGAAAGTTCATAATCACAGCCATTACATTTGGGTACTTAAACTGCAAGCAAAACCACAACTGGACTCTGCCCAAATACTGAGATCTCAAGCAGCAATACAATCCATTTTCTGTAGGTGACGTGCCCTGGCCTCTCAGGAGTGGTGCTTGGCTTTGGCACTACATTCCCCTCCTAAATCCTATTAGGAACAGCAATGCAATATACTTACGCAGGCTTGTGAGACTCAGCCAGAAAAGCACCAGATAACTAGCTGCGATGCACCTGGGTGTCTCCTTGGCTACACTGCCTGAACTTCCTCGCCTTCTGTTGTTCCTTGTGCTTCGCTGGTTTCCCACAGAGCCCCGTGCCAAGTTTAAGCTGCAGATCTTTATTTCCAGAATGTTAAAGCATTTAAGTTATGGATAATCAAAAGTTGCCTCGGGTTGTGAAGCTTCTTGTGCCAGCTGACTGAAGCTGTCAGCAAGAGCCGATGATGGTGTACATTTACTGCAAGTATGGAATTTGCCTGTGCAGGCTCCGGAGCCTCCACGAGGGCAGGACTGAGACCAGCATTTGCTTTTGCACGAACTAAGATGCATCTCAGGCCCGTCTATCCCCTGTGACAGGTAGAGAGCTCCCGTCTCCAGCCTTGCCTTCAAATGCTATCCAACCTTTCAATTTAAGACCAAAGCAAATCAAACAACATAGACAAAGCTCTCAAGGAAAGCAGAGAGAGAAAATCACAAATTTAAAATATTAAGTATCATTATAGTAACCTAGAGGGGCTAAGAAAGCATGATGATAAAGATCGCTCAGGAGCTACATAAACATGACAGAACAGTGCCAGGCACTTTCCCTAGAGCTGTTAAATCACAAGTAAATCTCTCTCTTGTATCTTATATCTCTTAAATCTTATATGCATCTTACATCTCAAGTAAAACTGGTCATTCGCTTTCTTAGAATATGGCTTCCTGACTCATTTAGGCAAAACCAGTGTGGGCTGCTGCTGAAAAAGACAACCTAGCCTCCTCCCCTGCCTCTTGCACTGGTATTGATGAGATGGTTTAGCCAGCTGTACCAGGCAGACATCTTCCATTTTTGTTTTCCTGTGCTATTTTTCAGGCAGACCAGCTTCCTGATCCAAGTAACTGAGACAGAAGAAATGCTCTGTTACAGATGGGACAAGCCAGAACGATCCATTTCGGTGGAGCCTGCACTTGGCTTTCCCTAAACCATACTTTCAGATACCACAGGATCATGACAATGAGTAGACTTACACAAAGAAATCGAAAATATTCTAAGCAAAGCACACATTCAATATGCAGCGTGTCTTTTGAGAATGCCTCTTGCTTCAATGTAACTAGCATTTAGAAATACTTTTAATTTAATATTTGCACAAATAATTATTGAGAAGAATTACCTATGTGAAGAAATGAGAATAAGTCTTTCTCACAAAACCCCTGTACCTTATGCTATACAAAGCTTTGCAGTTATATGAACAAGGCAAGCTCTCGGGAGATGCAACGAAGTTGTCAGGCTCAGAGCCACACTCGAGACACAAGAGACAACAACCCTGCGTCTGTTCCCTGCTTTCCAATGAAAAGGTAGTGAGACCTGGAACGTGGGAACCTGGTTCTGCTGACGTTCGTCCTCTTAAGGAATTTGGCCAACCTCGGTGTGTTTGTACCTCTGCTTCTGTCTTTTGCATATAGCAGTGACAGCGATGCTGCTAGTCTCTGAAAGGACCTTTGAGAGATCCTTGCAGTGTATAAGAGCTCAAAGTTGTTTAAGAGCTAGCTTTAAACGGTCAGAGAAACATCTCCCTCTCCTCACATAAGCTCCAGAATCACAGGGGGAACCAAAGGGGACCTCAAGTTATCAGACTACTTCCCCACTACAATTTTTTGGAACAAAATTGTTATAAAAAAGGCAAGAAATTAATGATAACCAGCTCCAAAATGGACTAACTATACTGTTTTCAAGAATTAAAAAAAAATTAGTTCTACCTTCAGAGTTAAACAGTACACCAGCAGTTATGGTCGCTGGGGTTCAGGGACGTTTCCCTGATGTGTTCTTTGGAGATGGGGTCCATGCCAGAAATCACCGATTTCTTTATTGGGTTCCTCAATACTGAGTAGTATGTAAAGGAAAATGGGATTTGTTCACTGACTTGTATCACTGTCATAGGATGATGTTTAATCTAACAGTCTAATAATCAAAAAAGTAACAAAGCTCTTTAGCTGGAAATACTTTTTTGCCAGATCAACTGAGTACTATTAATATAAAGCAGCAGCACTCTACAAATAAAACCAGAACTCTGATGCATCTTGTCAATTTTTATACTTCTGGATCTAAAGACAATCCATACATGAACCTTAAAATCACTACACATTTTATAATTATGCAAAAAAATACACTTTTTTTCTAAGTAAATAATGGGATTTAAAAGCATAGTAATTTTTATAACTGCTATTAAAAACAAATGCTTTGTAAATTTTGAGATGATCTGAGGTTTTTCTTGCTTATTTGTTCCCTGTGTCATTCAACAGGAACTGAAAATTTGCAAAATAGTGGTAGTTTCAACATGCCTATTATCCAAAATCTTTTAATTATTTGCACTTACAAAATATTTATATTACACATGCCTACAGGCACATTGTATGTAAGGACTGTATAGATCAAAGAGCTAAGTTATTTTTGTGTTATTTACTGATGACCAAACCTGCTGTTTGAGCAAAACTTGAATAGACTGAATTCAATCAAGGACAGAACAAAAGGGAAGCTTAAACAACAGCTTTATAAATAGAGATTCCAGTTTTACACTTTACTAAGCACAAATGAAAGTTACCCACACAGTACTCATAACAGATTTCCATATATAATTACTTCTAAGCTAAAATGGGATTTTCAAAGCTGGCCACAGTGTTTAATCACACATCATCTACCAGCATCAAATTGAAGATATATGGCAGACAGGAGGCAGACCTATATACTAAAGGGCCTCTTCCTATTTTTGGCTCAAAAATTATTCAGTTGTTTTTATACTCTGAAAACTCTTACATACGGAATATTTAAGTTGCTTTTGTGAAAGCGGAAAAAACAATTATTAGACTGGAAAGAATAATTCAAATTAAAGACTTCAAGTATACACTTTTGATCATTCTGCAAATGATTATTATTATTGCTTATAAGCCACAATCTATAATTTCAGTTAACAGCATTTTAGAGGCTTAGCTAGCAATCCGATGTGTTGAAGGCCAGCCTTTCAGCTGTAAATCAACAACTTTTTCATTTATGTTCCTCATTTACGATCTGGAGTGTTGACAAAGGCTGCTGAATGAGTGCTTCAGCATCTTTTTCACAGTATGCTATCAAAGATACTCAATCACACTGGTTAATGTTCAGCTAATTCCTTAAGTGGAAAGCAGCAAGGGGAATACCACATTGCTAAATAACCCAAACATTGGAAAGTCTGGACATTTCCAAATATCTAGTTTGTTCTAGATTTGTTTGATAACAATTCTAATCATAAGTATGGAGAAATCATCATCAAAAAAAAAAGGCAAATAATAAAATGCAAAAAACCATTAAGCACAGGGAGAGTTAGTAACTACACAGATGAATGGGTTCTTCATTATAAAATTTCTTGCATTCAAATCATGTTAGTCACAGAATTTTTCAGCCCAGTTTCTTGAGCAAATCATCCAGTTAACCACAACCAAGCCCCAGCTGCAGTAGGGTTAGCTGACAATGTGGAACAATATTCACCCTGGGCCAGGCTTCCCAAATTTAGTTTTCATTTCTGCTAATGCTGGGGTAGGAACATCTCTCAATATTGGCTCCTCAAGCAGTGTTTGCATGCTGCTTTGCAGAGGTGCAGCTTGTGAACTTCTGCCATAGACAACATTGGTTGGTCAGTCACAGATAGCTAACAATGTTCATACTTATGCCTTAAAAAGCCTTTTGTAAGAAGATTCAGCGAAAATGAATTTTTTTTTTTAACCACAAAGATTCAGAAGCATAAAAGCACAATAATTATTTCATATGTCTACTATTCTATTTAGTTATTTAGCTGTAATAGAGATAATTAAAGTAATGGAAGAACTGTCTTTAACCAATTAAGAAATTTACTGTCAGCGTGGAAAAATCTAAAGTGAAATAAGAGCATTTATACAGAATGTAATCCATTTTCATGGTATTCAGCGACACCTTCACCTGTGCAAATGACAGCGCTAACTTTAGTACTCTAAACGGCTGTGCCTAAATACTGCTTAAATGCTAAATATTGTTCAGGCCCCCAAAGACTGTTAGGTGTAGAAAAAAAAGTCACCCACCCACAACCACCTAGTTCTGGAAGCAGTGAAGTATTTTGGCAAGCACATTTGGAACTAGAAAGGTCCCTAGACGCTCTCAGGTAGCCTGGAGATGACTTCAGTGTAGTTGGAGGAAACACTGCATGATCCCTGAATAACACATTAAGTCCACCCATCATTGTCGTTCAAAAGACTGGCACCAGTCTAACCAAATATAACAGCCTATCAACTAGGGTGCTCACTAACAAGTGACAGACCTGGGTTAAATTTCCTCTAACCAAGGTAACTCCAACTCACGGATATCTATATTTCTCTGATACCTACCTCATAATTACCACTGGAGGCACTTTCCCACCTGTGATGGCTTCCTAGCCAGAAGGGGCAAAATGGGAGTACACTGACATTCCTGACCCTTATTTTTCAGAACATTTATGCATTTTACACTGGCAAGCCATTCTGTAGAAAAAAAAGACATATTCGCTGCACAGGCATCAGAACGCTTATGTGTATCCTCGTCTTGCACATGCTCTTCCATCTGGGCACCCTAACTTCTGGGAAGCTCCCCAGTCAACATGCGAGTTTTCTTGAACAACCTTTTGGCAGTCCACTGAACAAAATGGAGGCCAACTCCAGCTCAGTGAGTCACCCTCCTGGGGTGAAACACCTAAAAATCTCTGGATCACACCCTACGTACTTTGTTATGATTACAAAAAGCAGATGCATACTTTTCTAGTGACTGATACTATTCTTCAATACAATGATGTGTAGTAGGGAGAATGATGATAAAAGTAAACAAAATTCATCAGGGAGTATCAGAGTGATTTATTTGGATTCTGATATAAACACAGACTACAGAAATGCTGGTCACTCTTTTTCAGAGTAAGTTTTGGAGTGCTTTAGATGTGAAATATTTGAACATGTATTCAGTTTTTTACAAAATGCAGAATACTCTTCTACCCAGTTCTGCATATAATATCTAAAATATATAATACGAGGGTACTTCATGGGGTAAAGGGGAAGGAAATTAATGAGTTATTGTTACAAACATAAGCAGGGAAAGGTGCCATTGCCCTCTACATTCAAATGAGTTCAACAGGCAACCTGCTTTCACAGCTGTTTAATCTTTTTGTGACATTCTGTATTTGCCTTTCCATGATGTTCCCAACCATAAAACCTCTTCCCCCTAACCTTTGCACGCTCACTTGCTTTTCCGTGAGGGACTTCTGGAATGCCTAATGACAACTGACAAGAGCAGGATTTTTCTGCTAAATGTCCATTTGGTGGCAGAATGCTAAAGTGGCACTTGCCGGACTCCACCAGTCACATGTGCAAAGGAAAAGCCAACTGCTGTATCCAGATGCTTACAGACCTTGTTCTAAGGTACACTGTTAATGAATCAAAAATAACTCTATTCAGGTCAATGGATAAAAATAGTTCCAAACCTGTTAAACGCCAATACAGAACTACTTTTTCTTCACTATTTTTTCTTCAGCTGGAAGGAGAAACGATTCTCTAGTTCTGCCAAGTTATGCACATCTTTTTCCTGAGACAGACAAATTTAAGATACATGGTCTTACTGTGCTGAGAAAATGATGAATCACACTATTCTTTCCCACCATCCAGATCTTGGGAAAACTAGGAAGCTGCTTAGACTATATGCCAACTTCATTTCATGCAACCTGAGGCCAATTGCTACCATCCTCTACCCCTTCCAGCTCTCCTTGACAGATGCAGAAGCAGCAGGCTCCTCCAACCAATGTGCTACTCTTGCACTTAGTAAGGTGCAACCCAACTCCTGCTGTGTTTGGTTCGTGTGTTTCAGCTGGAACCAACACGGACATGATAAGCAAAAGGAAGTGTAAATTGATACAGAGTTTGCTTTGCAAATCAATGTAATCCAGGTATTTTGTAATTACAACTACAAAACAGTGTTTTTAATGTGTAAATTAATGTATTTATTTTCCATCCCTGTAAGGCTACCAACGTAAAATATTTGGCTGTCCTAAAAATGTTGGCTTTGACTCTTTAAAAAAGTTCCATAATAAATTTTGTCCATTCTTTAATCTCACTTGATAATCAGGGATTCAGGCAGTTTCCATGCATCCTAAATCTGTCCTGGATGACAGCCAGTTTGTTTAGTTCCCAAACACTGGGAAGTGAAGTTACCAAGAGACAGGTAATTATATATGGATGTTGCCTCTGGAGCTTGTGTTAACGGCGTCCAAATAAATATTTACTGATCATCATCCATCAGGTGGCATTCTAGTTCTGTAAAGAACCAGGAGTTTTATGGACAAAAATGTTTCAATTGGAAGAAAGGTTAAAAATAAAACACCCATATATTTTGAAAGAAATCTTCCTGTTAAGTCATAATCAGAGATTATGAGGACTTTCAGAGGTCCTGTGTTTAGTACAGTCTTTTTAGGACATATGTAGTGGCAAAGGATTTTTTTTTTTCCCCTCCTTGTAAAGTTCCATCACAATCATCCAGGATTGGTACTGAAGTGTTACATTTTTCTATCCCACTTTAGAGTGATAAAGACCAATATTTATTTGTTCTGTTAACAGAGACACTGAGATCCAAAATACCTACACAATCAAAATAGAAATAAGCAGAAGACCAGACTTCAGCTGACTCAACAAAACCTCCCACAAACTCCAAAGAGGAGGTTGTCTTCCCCTCCCCCGCTCCTGGGAACTTACAAAAGAGTTTTCTAGCATAAATCCAAAGGCATTTTTAAGTAATTGAAAGGGGAAAGGCAAAGTAAGATACAAGATTATCTTGGCAGGGAGGACAAGATTCTCACATTGTATGGAGGTGGATGATCTGACTTCCTCAGGGAATGAAAAGACATTCTCTTAACTAAAATACTTAATTAAAGATTGTTTTTAAAGAACTATTTCAGATGTCTTGCTTGTTTGCCAAGTTTGTGCAAAAAAATTAACTCTTTTGAATATTCTTTTGAATTATAATGAGAGTGTATACAGAGCCACCCTTTTTAATCTTAGACCTTCAAGCACCAGTAAAGGAAATGGAATAAGAGTTGTTACAGAAATTCTGTACTGATCTTTAATTCTTACCATCTGCTACAAAGTACATGGAATTTGAGTAGGGACAACTATTACACTACAAAATTAAAAAAAAAAAAAAATCAAGAACAGCAAAAATATCAGGTATTTTGATACTTGGCATACGATGAAACTCATGTACATGATGAAAATGTCTTTGTCCTCCCTAGTATTTCATTCGCAGTATGAAGTAAAACAGGTTAAGTGTATTCTTACTCTTTCACACGCATAAACTTTGCTAGAAAGTAAACTCTATTATAAATCTGAAGAGTTTTCAGTTCATGCTTGAGCCTGTGGAAAGAGAACATCAGGAAAAAATATTCTTATATAAAATTAAAAGGTTTTCAGGCATCTTCTTTTTGTTTTCAATCCTTTTATACTTTCTTGTATAAGTAGAGGATGATTTTTGAAATACAAATCACAAACTGGTCAGCTTGGTCTTAAACCAAAGACATGTCCTCAGAAAGACACTGTTCTGTTTCTGAACTCTGACTTTCTTTGATAACATCCCTGATAGGCCCTGTATCTTTATAGGGATATAAATTCAGAACTAATTTCTCTGACCTACTCGACATGAGAGACCTCATTAGAAAAGGGTAATTGCTGAACACAGACTAAAACTAGATGCCAGTACAGTCCAGATTAAGTGTGTTTCATCCACCTACCTTAATTGTATTACATCCTTACAATTACAAGCTTAGATGTGATTAAAGAACACTGTTTGGATCTCTCGGATATGCCAACACCAGTATAAGCTTTGACAGCACTGAAGGATGATATTTTTTCACATCAGTATTGTAGTATATATCGTTGAGACTATTCATTTCCTGACTTTTTACAGCTGCTGTCTACATTGGTGGTCTACAAAAGCACTCAGGATAAAGTGAGAAACAGAGGTTGCATAAATGATATGGTTTGCACCATGATCATGGGATTGAGCTCCAGCAGCTTTCCTCGGTCCCTCTGCCATTGTGAAGATGTCATGACCAACATCAGTCAAATGTGGTACTCTGCAGTCCATCCAGAAAAGCTCTGGCATCATCTGCTACTAAGGCAAATGAGATCAGTAACCTGAATTCTAACACACAGGGATAGGTCTAGGCAGTCCTCCTCAACAGGCAATCAAAAAACTGGTATTCCTGGAGCATAAATTTCTTGACTGACTTTATTTGCCCCATTCAACAGCAGGTATCAGTTTTCAAAGTCACTGTGGGCTTCAGGTAACTCCTGGGATAGGTAGGCTCCAGATACAATTCTGTTATATCCTACTCCTTTGATGCCACAGACAGCTTACATTTGTAATAGGATTGGATAAAACCAAATAGAAAGAGTGGAGGAGTCACGTGGGAGTGGAGGGAATAATCATAGAATCATAGAATCATTTAGGTTGGAAAAGACCTCTAAAATCATCGAGTCCAACCACAAACTTAACACTGCCAAGTCCACCACTAAACCATGTCCCTAAGCACCATGTCTACACGTCTTTTAAAGACCTCCGGGGATGGTGACTCAATCACTTCCCTGGGCAGCCTGTTCCAGTGCTTGACAACCCTTTCAGGTTTCCTAATCTTTCCTAATATCCAATCTAAACCTCTCCTGGCACAACCTGAGGCCATTTCCTCTCGTCCTACCACTTGCTACTTGGGAGAAGAGACTGACACTCACCTGGCTACACCCTCCTTTCAGGTAGTTGTAGGAGCGATAAGGTCTCCCCTCAGCCTCCTTTTCTCCACAATAAATAACCCCAGTTCCCTCAGCTGCTCCTCATAGGACTTGTTCTCTAGACCCTTCACCAGCTTCGTTGCTCTTCTTTGGATGTAATCCAGCATGTCAATGTGTTTCTTGTGGTGACGGGCCCAAAACTGAACACAGTATTCGAGGTGAATCTTGGGAAATTTTTCCAGATCTTCACTATTCCGATGGTTAAAAGCCTTCTTGTACTGTCCAGTTTAAGTGTACAGATAGCAGTTTATATTAATGTGTTCTCATGGCAACGCTGCTCCTTTGCTTATGTAGTTATATTCCCATCTTTCCGGTTTGTTCTCTTGATGTATTTATGGAGATCAACCCTACTATCTGAGTATTCGTTATGCCTAATTAAAAAGCCCATCTGACTTCCAGTGCTCCATGACACAGAAGCAACATAAAAAACCAAAAACTCATGGAAAATAAACAAAGCATTCCCTTTCTCTTACCTCCTCTCAGATTACAAATTGTATTTATTTACTCTCTATAGTAACTTAGTTTCACAGGCTCTTCTCTCCAGCAAATGTGAATAGAGGATTACCCTACCTCTTACTGAGCATTGTTGCGGCCATTACAATGGATGCAGTATCCAGCCAGGTGGTTGCTTCTGAAGTCAAGAGAAGCGAATAACTTAAAGTGTTGATTTTAAGTCATGCAACTTTTAAAAAGAATAGCTCCTCATTAGTCAGAGCAGTTTCTCCCGTTGATAAATAACAGCCAACATAAAAGGTACTCCCAATTTACGCACACAAAAGGTGGCTTCTCTGGATATATTCCAGACAGTAGCACCTGCATCAACTTAAAAAGGCTTGGAACAGGAAATCTCAATGCACCAGAACTGAGAAGTTTTCACTTTGACCCCCCAAAACCTCAGTTGTTAACTTTCCTAGTCAGAATGTAACATGTATTTTTCTCTTGTAAAATGTTGGTGAGGAAAGTGATTTTGTATTTTGAAGACATTAAAAAAACCCCAAACGACCGGATATTTAGCCAAGCCTGTGGTCAAAGTTTTCAACACCCATTACAACATTGATGAAAGAAGGTCATTCTGCTTTTCAGCTGCTTTAAATCTTGGATCTTTTGGGAGATCCTTAAGGGATATTATAGGTTTCCTGCCATCATCAGTGGTGACACCTAAAATATTGAACATAAGTAATAAAAGCTGTTACTCATTCTTTCAGAATTCAAAAAATACTTTCACAAGCACAACTCTAAACCTACATCATTATCTTGGAGCATGTAATAGGGATGAAAAATATTCTTCACACACTGCTCTATTGTAGGATGAAAGAGTGCCATTACACGACTCAGCTGCAGAAACAGGACCAGGTCATGGTCTTCCATAGTGAAGCTTGAGTTTCTGCGCCTTCTCACTATTTTTCATTTCATCAAGAAATTTACTATATTGGACATAATGTCTATTAATGATGAGCCTGTATACCATTTATGTTTTAGAAATGTGGCTTTACAGATTTAACACAGTGTTTTACAAGCATCTTGCATACAAAATCCTATGCTAAGTCAATAGAAAACCTAGCATGTGCCATAAGTGAATATTCAGAGGAAAAATTAACATAACAGTGCCTAGTTTGTTAGAAACAGTTTGAGTTTTAAAACAAATACATAACCCTTTCCACACCATGTTCTGTTTCCAACAAAACACATGTTGTTAGGCAATGGAGTCAGCTTCCGGTCCCATAAACAGCCACTGCAGACATTTTAACAATAATCTATAGTTAATTTTTACAAAACTGCAGGAGGTTTCTGGAAAAGAATTTTTCAGGGGAAAAGATTAAAAGCACCTACAAGCAAGCCATTTAAAAGCCAGCATACTAAAAAACCAACAGAACTGAAAGTGAAACCTGCATCTCCTGCTTTGGTGCTAAGTTTTCATCTTCCTTTATCAGGAGATGCGGGAAAAACACTGAAGACTTTGAGCTTGTTGAACTTATTTGTCCCAATAAAAATCCTGTTGTTCTTTGTTCATTTATATAGTGTTTCTTGATACAGTAGTTAGCTAACCAGAAGGTCTGTCGCGATATTACCCTGGGAAATATGTAAATTTAAACCTTACCATTCAAAAACTTGGAGCATATGACTGAACATTTGTCAATACTCAAATGAAGTTTCAATGAGCCCCTCAGAAGCAATATTGCTAGGCTTACGTTCTTCCTAGACTTATTTAAAAGTATTCCTTTTCAAGATTTCAGTAGATCTTGATTTTGTACTTCTTCTTATTGCACCTGGCAAGCTGAGCTGTACGTATTAGTAGTGCACCAAGAAATGTTTGTGAGAATCATGCAAGTTTACCTCAGCTGTTTCCAAATAACACAGAGTAAAACAAAACCAGATTTAAATTGTTTTCTTACTGGAAAAAAAACCCCAACCTTTTCCAGATCCTGATTTCAACTCAATTCTCTCATATTTATTCATGAAAGGTACCCAGTAAATAATTTTACTTCCAAAAAATGCTCTAAGCTCTTAGACAGCATTTTATTTCCTACATAATTTGAATCGGGTGCTTTCCTATACATACTCAAAACCCAAGTAAACAATTTAGCTTTAAGGTAACGATCTGTGAAAGAATAACACAATCTTACATTTACACTGTTATTAGAATATAAGAACATTAAGAACAAATCTAAATTTTTTTGTGAAAAGAATATTTAGCTGAAGTGATAGACTGATGGATGAGATTAATCTCAAATACCTTGAAGTTACAGCTTGTGGGACTGCAGACAAATCAGGTAACTGACACATCAAATTAGAAACTAATCTTCAAAACATTTAAGTATGCTTGCAAAACAACGTAAGCACTGGGCAGGCAATAAGCCATTTACCTCAGCAAGCTGGAATTACAAATACATTATGACTTGTCTTAAAGCAATTAAGTTGGTATATTAGTAGGAACAAATAAACTATTTTTTTTTAAAGTTTTCAATCTAAATTGAAAACATTTCCATATGTCAAAAATAACGAAGTGATTATTATTCCAACTGCACATCTTTTTACCACAGAAAATGAACATCAATTCCTTTTTCATAATTTACTGAAATGCATCGTGCCATTGTTAATTTTAAAAGTTCTTTCTGAAATTATTTTCATGAGACGTATGCATTTTTTTCTTTAAAAGAAAGCAAATTGCCAGAACGGCCATTTTAGGAATTTGAAACAATGTGTAAGGTTGTTCCAGGACAATATAAGTTGAAGATGGCAAAAATGGGATGGGATGGGACTGATTGAAATGCTTCCTATAACATAAAAAGCCAGTGACTGCATTACTGCATCAGAAACTCAAATATATTTTGAATTCCTATGCACCCCTAAAAGGGGGCACTTTTAAGCACCTTTTCCTGTTGATACTGAAGTACTGGACAAAAGTATCTTTCAAGGATGGTCCATGGAAACTCCTTCAATGGCTAGAGCTATGCAACATGTCGGCATTGCATAAAATTTTGAGAGTTCTAATCATTCATACTTATGCGCTAAAAGAAAGATCTTTTATATAAATGTCTCAGCTGTCACTGCTTTCACATGTAATTGGAGTTCAGCTACAATATATTTCAAAGGGTTTTCCTTTTCTCAAAACTAAAGGCTGAATTGTTACAGATGGTAATTTTGGCAGATGGTTGTAAATGAAACCGAGTTTATAATTAGGCCAAATCTGACTTGTGCAATTAAGGCAATGAAGATTGGGAAAATAAGAAGTGTCAGATCGGTACATGATCAGTCTGGTAGCCACAGAAAACTGAAGGAACCTTATCATTCACACTTACACAATATATTGCCTATTTGAAAATTTCTTAATTGCATGAATTAGAAGATAAGCAACCTTTCATGCTCAGAGTGTAAACTAAAGTAAACATGGCTTTTTCCCTACTTAAGTGTATAATCCTTTTTTCTTCAGTCGAGGTTAATGAGATGGTCTGAAGCAATCTAACAGCTCCCTGCTGCTGAGAGAGGGCTCTTAGCATCTCCTTCTCCACAGCTTCCTTCCCTCTGACATTCACCCGACCCCTCCACAAGTCAATAAATTCACAGACAGTGACTAGCAATTCAGCTCAGAGACAGAAAACTAATCCCTGAGGAATGAGTGGAGGAGGAGAAGAGATGTGCAAGGATGAGAAGACTAGGACTATCCTTTCGGTGGGAGTGACCTCTTGGGCTCACTCTGACATTTATCAAGCTGCATTTCAAGCCATATTATATCTAGTGTCAAAAAGCTTTCCAGACTGGTAACTGTGTGTGAAGGTAGCATTGCCTGTTTTAGCATCTTCTGACTTTCAACTGTGTTAAATATTTCTTTGCTTTTGTACCAAGAAAAGATCAGTAATGTCCAGTAATCATTCTCTCCACTACTTCTTGCATATCACTCAGTAGTTTCTTGCCCCCAGTTTTCAGTCCCCCTTCACATGCATATTGTTTCCATATCTTGCTTTTGCCTATTTTAGGACCACTATTTCTGTTATATCCTTTTTTCTGATGGGGCAACCAGGACTTTTTTCAAGATGGCTGACTATCACCTTCATAAAAGCGCTACAGTTTTTACGTTTCTCTTTCTGCTCGTACTGCATCCCAATGTGTCGATTGATTTGTTCTACTACAGGTATAACATAGGGATTTTTCATCCATTTTTCCTGACCAAGTATTGCTACAAGAACATTAAAAAAGAGCTTGTAAGTAGTTTTTATAACTAATGAAAACTGCTGTTATTAATGTAGTTACAATTGTAGTTCAAAACATTCCTTCCAAAATGCATCCCCCTTGCTCTTCAACACCACGAACTCCACTTGCCATCATGCCATCTGTTCTCCTATCTTCTCTAAACCTTTACAAAGTTCCACAGAATCTCTTTTAATTTCAATTAACCTGAGTAATTTATGTAGCTTGCACATGTTGTCATCAATCTGTGAACCCTCTTACCAGATTGAACTATATGAGGTTGCTGACAATTAAGAGAACATTACCTCTTAGGTTTTTGCCATATTACAAATTAATAACTTATTCCTGCACTTTGTTTTCTGTCCCTAAATAATTTTTTCCTCAAACTGTTTTGATAAGGGAGATACAATATGGGGCTACTTAGTTTTCTTCTTAGACTTTTTTTTTTAATCTAAATAAGCCATTTCAATGCTTTCTCTTTATTCACCCATTTTGAAACACAGAGAATTTTAGTACGTTCAAAGGATTTCTTTTACGGGAGCTGGGCTTTTCTACTCCTTTCATTGAACTCTATTAATATAGAGTTCCCACCTTCCTTCTACTGACTGATTTAAATACAGCAAGATCTGCTGACAACACAATAGAGGCAAGCTGTCAAGAAAAATTCTTTTTTAAACTCTGGACATATTCATTAACTCTAAAGACAAGAATTAAGAGTTAATGTGTTAAGACTTACTATATATTTAAGAAAATGAAGGGAACACCAGGATCACCTATTTTTACCAACTAATGAACACCTTGACTTTACTGTAAAATTAACCTGAGTTATAATTTATATCCTGCCCCACAATTCCCCTACATTTCCAGGAAGAAGACACACATTCCCATGATATAAACCAATGTGCAAGTGCTCTCAGCTTAGAGCAAAGAGACACAGGATATATCCCAGCTAACTTCATTGTCACAGAATTGTGACCGCAGAATTAGTATGAATGTCATTCAAATGCTGCCTCAATGTTTTTTCTTGAGTTACGCTAACTAGAGAGAATTGTAAATATCTAAACTTAAACCTGAAGCTCCACTTGTGGCTTTCCTTAGAAATTGCAGAAATTGTGGGGTAAACATACCGAAAGAAGAAGTTGAGTCAGTCAGTTTGCGGCTGGGTATGACTATGGAGATGCAGTACAACTGGAAGAAAAATAATCTGAGAAAAAAGCTCCCTAAGTCTGTACAATTTTGGAGAAATATAAATGCCTATTAAATACAGATGCTTATAAAATATAATTCTAAAGACACCAGTAATACAGTACTTTGAATTCAGTAAATAACTGATAAGAAATGTTAGGTATCCTCACAACATTTGCATCGATGTGACAGAATGCAACCCTTTGGAAAAACAGCTATTTTACCTGAATTTTACTGATGATTTTCACGGGGGTTACTTATAAAAAATGCAGCTATAAACTGTGTGCGTTCACTTATAGAGCTTTACATTTGGTCAAAAGTATCCATGTGTATTAGAAAGAACCACAGTTGTCAGTAGTGAAACTATTCTGATACATGTCCAACAGCATCCTTGATACAGATGTGCTGATAAAGAAACTAATACAAATATTGACACAATATAATATGATTTCTTAGATGATTTATACACCTAGTTCTCACAAGTTTCCTAGGATTGCTCTTCTTAAAGAGGACACATTAAATTGCCCGGCCTATCATGAAGTTTCTTTGGCTTCTACAATTAATCTCACAGAAAATATATCCCATCATTAAGAAGATTAGTGCAAATCCCCTTGGAGTATATACTTTTCAATGTCTACACTCGAAAATTCCAGTAAGACGTTAGGTATTTTCATAAGTGATGCAGTTCCTTAGCAAGTCTACTTAAGTGATACTTGTCAAATTGTACAGGAAAAAAATTCTTCCCAGTTTCATAGGAATTGTGCCATTTGCTCTGAAATAAGTAATGGAGTGTGTATGTTAAGAAGAATCTATCATAGTGAATAAAGCCAAGAAGCACATCATAGTTTGACAATTAGCACTTTAAACAGGTACAAATTCAACAGTAACTGAAATAACGTTCTTGGATGCAAAGCAAAAGGGACTTGTTTCAATAGAAATAAACCAGTAGGCTAAAATCAGATTAATTTCACATATGTCTCAGACCTTTTGTAGAGGTCAACAACATTCTGTTACAGTGGGAAATGACCAAAAGCACTGTAGACAATCTGACTATTACTGGCAAATGTCTAGCTGATCCCAAAAACCTGTATGTGAGAAGAGATTTTTTTAAAATGTGCTGAGCAGAAAGAGAAGAATGACAGGAAATTCACTCCAGTTGATTTAAAGAATGTTTTAGGCCAGAATTTTTTAAAGGCCAAATGAAAACACTGAACTAGATATTTCTAACATGTTTAGGTAACAAAGCTGAGAGATACAGGAGAAAGCAGTAACAATTACTTCTAAAAGGATTTCCTTTGGTGTCAAAAAGTACCTGACTCTTCAAAAAAAAAAAAAGAAAAAGAGCAAGAATTTTCTTAAAATATTAAGAAAATTACTGAAATTATGGAGGAAAAAGTATTGTTACTTCTAGAAATGGCAGACCAATATTTCAGAGGGCTCTTCATAACTGTATTAGTAGCTTACGAGTGTCATCATATGAATAAACAACATATTCCATAGAACAGCAGATACATTCTAATCCTGAGATGCTTACTTTTTACAGACAAGATGAAATACAGGAAAAACAGGCTATTCAGAGGATTAATGTTCGAAGTGGGCCTCGGAAAGATTGTGGGAATTAAAAATGGCCACTGGACAGACTACTACAAAAATTCTAGAAAACATTCAACAGAAATGAAGCTTAGATTGCATGGAAGGAAACAGGATGGTGACAGAGACATCTTCGGTATTTTGGATGCCAGAAGTGCTGAAGTTTTATTGTCAGAGGTGAGGATGCTGACTTAAACACAGCAGAGGCCAGGAAAGGTGCACAAAAAAAATGAGGGTAGCACTATTAGTTTTCTGTCTGAATAGGGAGAGGAGAGAGAAACTTGAAGGATGAACAATCACATTTAGATGCGGGCTTGAGATGTGATGATAGGGGAAAAAAACAAAAAATCCAGAAATGTTGGTCACAGACATGGGAGGAAACAAAATCTTCCTGCATCCGTGGCAGAAGAAAATTGACGGGGGATTGTGAACACCACCCTGCTTGGGAATGGAGTCTAATTTTGAAAAATAGCAAGATTTTCACTGGATTTAGTAGCCTGAAAAGAGGGTTTTCACTGCCCAGCTTTACACTATTAAAGGAACAAATACCGAAGAAATTTATCAAAACAGTTTGGAACAGACTATGATTATGGCCAGAATTTTTAAAGGACATGGATTTAGAGAATGCATGGCAAATCTAGGGCACATTCTTTGCCAGGGATTATAATACAGAAGATCAAAGCAGCTTCAGTGACAGTATTTAAACTTACGGTTTTATAAATAAGGTTCATATTTCCTTGAAAATAAAGAACGCAATACCCTCAGAACCATTTAAACTGGTGTCAAATACAGCGCTGATAGTTTTTGCTATTAGAACAGAAATGCAATCCACACGTTGCAGAACCACAGTAATTTGAAAAAGACAGCAATTTTGAATATTGGAGATATATTTTTTTCCCTCCTTTTTAAAATAACCACCAAAAAGCTCTGTTTATTCAGGAACATATTTTTTAATCCAAATGAAAGAGGGTGCCAAAGAGTGTTATACAAGCTTCCTAAATTCATTTGGCTGACTAATGTTCCTATTCCTGCATGCTTCAAAGTAGTAAAAGAAAAACAAATCTCAAGAATAACTGACATTCAGATCCATATCAGTTTAAAGACATAATGCATAATATTGTCTGCTTGCCATTCAATGCAAAAGACAAATTTTGCTGAGTTCACTTAATAATGAGCAAATGGAGGCTGGAAATTAGAGGGCTGGAACTTAGGACTTCTTTACAATAAACCATTAGCATGCTTAAATTTCAGCCTCCCTAAATTTCTAAGCGCTTCTTTTCATTTAGTGAATTATTTTGCATATATGCAGCATATTATTAATTTAAATGTATCATGCCTGACTCCTTACTGCCTTACTTCAGTCTATTACTGCAGTTAGACCACAAAAGTCAGCACCTTGATATCCTACTCCCATTTTATACAATTATGAAATCTCCATAAACAGAGAGGAATTTTTTGGATCAACATGAAATGGAGGAACAAACTTCCCTACACACTTTAAAAACTCCACATTTGCAGGCACTGTCCAAAATCACACTTTAAAATAATGAACCCTGTACATCAGTGTATTACTCCGAGTTTTCAGTATGTGCTGTAGATGTCGTTAAATTCAGTCTTTTGTCCAGGAGCAGCTCTTACAAAAAGAGTTGCTGTATGATTTGCAGAGTTCATTTTCTGTTCTAAATGGAAATAGATTGTCAGGACATGCACAACTTAGTTTTACAGTCCGAATTATATTGCCAGAATAACTTTTTTCCAAAAGTAATTAGAGGTCATGTGTTACTAAACAGACCAAAGAATCCATCCAGTGGTGATGTATCATACTGCAAACATAAACGGAAGACATATATTGGTCTGCTGCTATCTAGCAAGCACAAGGTAGCAAGGAAAATTTTTTTTTTTCCTTATACTTTCAAATTAAAATAAAATGTATACACCTACCACGTATCATCATAAAACTCCTTTCAAAAAAATAATTGAGCATTATTAAGTTTTTCCTCAAAAAACAAGGAATTAACTTTACCTGTCACCAAATTCCAAGTTTCACAATAAAGAACAAATACGCACGAAGAAAAAGCTACAGATCCAGTTCACAAGAAGGGTTTAAGATTATCCTGTACAGGACTCAGATAAACCTTTATTCTGAGGAGGTTCCATTGTACTATCCTCTGCCTTACTCCTTTAATGATAAAGCATGGTGTGAATTCACACACAGATTATGTCTCTACTGTAAAGGAAATACACACCGTTGGCAGGTACTTCTGCACACGTGTTATTCTAGGCTGAAACTGGACATTCCCAGGGCTCAGCTGTGCTCACATTACATACAGATTTTCAAATCTCTCGGGCGGAAGGCTTGCTCACCACGCTTAGGACCTTCACTGCACGCAAGTTTCTGCACAAACAGAGGTTGGCATCCAAAAAAAATACTAGATATGAACAACTGGTTTTGCATGGTGTATGTTCCTCTGTATGTATGTGGACACTGGTTCAATGGGGTGAGATATTTGGATTTCTTCCCAACTTTCATTACTTGCAAGGAAAAAAAAAAAAAAGTGTCGTTCATTTAGGAGGAAAGACACTGGAAGGCTATCAGTACAAGTGATCCTGCCTACATCAAGTAGAGAGATTCCAGCCAAAGCAAATGCAGAATGTAGGTGCTATCATACTGCATAGACTGCATACACATAATGTATTCCTAAAGCTATAGTTAGGGTGCTTCTAAAACCTTCTTAAGGTACTTCTAAAGAAGAGATGGTAAAGCGAACTGGACTACACTTATCCTTGGCCTTAACTGTCAGGGAACTGATGTCCCTGGAGCTGATGGCAGCAGAACAAACGAAAGGCAGAAGTCCAGCTGAATAAGATACTGGATGAGGGTTTATTGTCACTGAGACAATTGCGTTGAAGTCAGGTTCAGTCACATGGGATGGCCATGCTTGGAAATATTAAGCTACATGAACAGATAGGACTGGCAGACTGATGTTTTCATTTTCAGACGCCTAAATCTTTCTAAATGGAGGTTCAGAGGTTGGCATGATTCGCAATCTGTGAATTTGGATTTGTGGCCTGAAATACAGTCCCCCCTACATTCCTAGTTCATGTGTCAGCCACCCTCAAGACTGAACAAATAAACCTAGCAGCTCAGTTGATTTGGTCTTAAAGTATGACTTAACTCAGGGGCGTTAAAATGTTAATCTGCGTAGACCCAGTTCAGATTTGGAGAAACACCGAAGCGACACTTCAGATTAAGAGTCTGGACTTAATTTTTTTTTTCTTTTCTTCCCGCTGGCACAATGCGTAATTACTTATACAAAGTAGAACAGCTTCAACAAGACAGACTGGATGGTTAGACCCTTCTTGGAGACCTAAGTTCCTACTCATGAAAAGATGTGAACTTGTGTCTCTCTCACTCCAGTGAGTATGCTCAGGTAAATTCTTTTAGATTAGCCTTTTTCTGTCTGGATTGAATCAAGGTTGTTTGCAAACCCAGAGGTAATCTCTGTAGACCATACGCTCATCCTCTTGTGACAGCCCAGCCTAAACCTGCAGTCTGAGCTGAAGTGTGCAACCCACCACTGCCCCAGCCCCAAGGCTACCAGCACACACCCCTCTCTGACTTCCCAGCTCTGCTGCCCAAAATCAGTGAGAAGCCAGTGAAGGCGGTACCAAGACACCCAGCCTGATTCTCAGAAACTCTTCACTGGAACACTAAGAAATACCATGCGAATGGCTGTTATAAACAGGCGCCAAATCACAGATGGGAGAAGACGTAGCTCTTGAGGCTTGGGCTAAACATGACCTTGAGGGCCATTCCTGAGCCTGATCTTCTCCATCCAGTAGGTTTTGCAGCAAAAATGAAGAAAAAGAAAAATAACCAAATGCTGCAGTCCCTGCATGTTTACAAGTGCTCTTTAACAGCAGTGAAGGTTTGAGGCTTACAGGTATCTGAAAGGTGGGTCTACAGCAGACCTGCTTGAGAGAGCCTTCCAGGAGCCCTGATCACCGTCAATGAGCACCGTTGGCTGTGCAAGGGGGGAGCCTGCACTCGACTCCCCCAGCCTACACCACTTGGTCTCACTTCTAGCATTGGTTCAAGCGGTGATGGAATAGCTGGAGGCTCAGGACTTACCCACTTTGCAAAACCGTGTGCTCCAAAGCATGGCTTCACAGCAGTGAGTACCACAAAGGCTTCCTTCAGGCAATACCTGCAGTGACATCTTAGACCTGATGCACCTAAACTTAAGTTTGCTCCACACAGCAACGATAACGCAAAAATACTTATAAAGCAGAAAATTCCTAATCAGATTTAAAATGGTTAGCACATCCATCTACCTTGTATAATTTAAACACTGTTTAAACAGAAACAACAACCAATCATTCACCCAGTGGTTATTAGATAATGATAGGAAATTAGAGGATAATTTATTTCCTACGTTATTGTGATCCAAAGCGTTCATTAATCTGAACTCCTAAACTGGCTTTTATTTAGACATACAGTAGAAATAATGTCTTCATTAGTGTATCTACTTTCATTGACCTCAGATATCATGCATGCTAACAGCTTTAATCAAATAAAATACTTAACACTATTTTTATTTTCTCTTTTTGTAACTGTAAAGTATTTCCAATTTTCATTCTCATACTGATAAGTGCCTGATACTATTTACATTTGTCAATAACTAAAACCATCCAGCAAAGAAATCTACATTTTACGTGCTCCCTGCAGTCAGTTATTTCAGCATCGGTAATATTTACAAACATTGGTTTTGCAGGTTTACGTATGACTCAGTACGCAATGCAAATACAGGCCAATCAACAAAAATAAAGAGGAGCGCTACCCCTCTCCACTCACCTTACATTCGTCCATCTCCTTTTTCCACAAGTGCACAGGGGAAAAACAAAAAACAAAAACCAAGCGGATTTGCAGTGTGTTTAGAAGGCTAACCCCAGGTTTGGCGTACCAAACACCAGGGCGAGAACAAACGCTTTCGTTTTCATCTGTCAGCTCCCACACCACTCAAATGGAATTGCGTAGGGAGATTTTTCCTGCCTTGCTTCAAATAAATGGGTGTTGTGTTTACATACTGCATACTGAGCATTGCCCACCCGAAGCCAAGGGCTGCATCTTGCCAACTCTTAACTTTCGTACAATATGGCGATTACATGAGCCAGCATACCATTAAGTCGCATAACAAAACTTGGAGAATGGCACTGTCAGCTTGCAGAACTGTACCTGAACGCCTGACATGCAGTTCACAGAAGGAGAAACTAGAGTTCAGTGCGACGGCAGAACTGGGTCAAAAGCAGACTGGGTTAGTGGCCTCAGCTGAAACTACAAAGCCAAGTTCCGCATAGTTCACGCAGATAAAAACTTACAGGCACATGGTACAAGCAGGCGAGGGGAAAAAAAAAGAAAAAAAAAAAAGTTCACTACACACGCCTTACAAAATGCTCCCCCACCCTAGAGTCTTCCAGGTCATCTGCTGTTTATTATCCATACGACACTTTATTCCAGGATGTTCTTTCCAGCTGCAGTACTCGCAAACTGGCCTCCCCTAAGCAGAGTCAAAACCAGGGGAAAAGGGAAAGAGACCTTAGTCCATTACTCACTGTGAATAGCACGACATCTTTCTGGCTCCAGCAAGTTCTCTTTTTCTATCTGATGAGCAGCAGACCTATACCTACTGTGAGCTCCAGATGTCTTCCAGTGCCTAATGTTCATTTTTTTGCAGAATGAACAAGAAAGATTGGAGATCAGAGCTCACTATTTCCCCTAAAATAATGACTCTGCAAGCTCACATCAAGGTATCAGGTATCTGCTTCGCATTTCTGATTTACCCTGCCGATATGATACCGGAGTGGGCAATTTGTGTACTAATTTTTTTTCCAGGTACCATTCCATAATAATTTCTATAGAGGCTCCCACTTCAGTGACACAATGTACTACGGATAGGACAACCTAAGAAGGTCATTTAACTACCAGCAATAATGCACACACATTCAGAGGTAAAAAGCCGAGCTCAGATCTAAGACCCTTCTAATACTGAGGTTTCTAAGAGGTCGTGCATCTAACCCACTGCTGAAGATAAAGTGCCTGAACCAACTATCTGTGGTACCTTAACATCAGCAGTCTTCTGAGCTAGCCCCGTGGGTGACCCCTCCTTGCAGCATATTTCTTGGTAACTTAATCCTATTTAGTCTTCAAATCAAACAAAGAACAAGCAAATCAGAAATCTGCTACATGTTTTTGCAAGATTGTATCACACTGGCACCACTCATCCTGTTTTATTCGAAACATAAATGGCTGTCCAGACATCAGTGATATTTTATTTGTTGTAATGTTAGCATGCAAAATGACACAAACTCACTTCTGATAACAGTTTTAATTACTAAGTATATAAGCCTGCAAATCCTCTCATAGAAGTAATCCTTCAATAAGATTAATTCATGGAAATAGTCCCACTGAAAATGGATTTGTATGACTGGACCCTAAATGTTTAATCACATTTTTAAAGGCATTACTACTTAGAAAAAAATATCCGGGAGGTATTGGTACATTTAAAACAGGGGGTTATATATTTATCAAACTGTCTAGTTTCAGAAACAATCCTTGTAGGACTGACACTACATGCTTCTGCAGTTCCTGTGGTTTCTCAGGTTAAGACTGATTTAAATAAACTGACCAATGTGCTCACTTCTAGTCTAGCGTTCAGCACGACTCTTCTCTTTCAGCACTTTCACTGCACTGACGTATGACTCAGCTACTCCTTCAGCTGCACTAGTTATATACTATCCCTGTGTAACATTACCTCAAACATCAAAATCCCTGATTTATTTTAAGCACTATCCAGGTGTTACTAAGTGTTTTCAAGGCTCAGTGATGTAGTGGTTCTCACTTTCTGTACTATGTCTATTGCAGAATGTTTTATTATAAGAAATGTTAACTTCTTTCCTGGCTTCCCAATCCTGTTCTTTTCACTACGTCAGTTACCAGCCTAGACAATGGCAAAAGTAGCCACAGGAGAGCATAACGATTAAAATTTACTTTAATGTGCCGAGTGCCCTAATGTGCTTAAGTCCTCCTTCTTGTATCCACTTCACTTGCTCTCTCTTTGCACAAGGGTCTTCACAGTTTCAGTGGAAAGTCTTTCTCGAAGTATCTCCTGCTCTGATCCCCTTGGAATGATTAATGGTTTGGTATCACCTTTGTTTGCTAATCCTTAAAATGAAGGAAACAATCCTTTGGAGAGCTAGGAGTCTGTCACTGTCTCCAAAAAGCAGGAAGCATAACTGCTTGAAGGCTGACAGATGCTTCACCACCACGACAAGAAGCTGTTCCACAGGCTACAGCTCGTGAGCCCCTGAGTCAAGCCATATGGTCCTGAATGCCAAGACTGCCTGTCTTTCCCAGTTTATTGGGAGAGAGGGATTATTCCTGCTTTGCTCTGAATTTGCAAAAGTACTGGGCTGGTTTTAGAAGTTTACAGTTTGTATGAAATAAAATGCTTGACTGCTTGCCCTCATAAATACTCATTTATTTGCTAAATAGCTTTTTCTTCTCTGAAGAAACAGCCCTACATGTATGCTTCCATGGGCTAGGATAACATCTTGTGACTTTATTGCTATCCACTCCGATATTAAATGAATGCATATAATGAAGCACACATAAATATGGCTCTTACACTTTAAAGGTCCCTTCCCAACTAATCATCTATTCAGCATATTTGAGCAAGCTTGTGTGTAAGGTCTGAAACAACAGCTTTGAGGTGCAAGGCATCTTTAGTCGTCTAAAGGGAATAACAGCCATGGATATACACTGTTAGAATTCAGAACTGATCATTTAAGATAATACCTCACTATACTTCAGCATCAAAAATTAAGTCTCCAAGTTATAACTCCTTAAGCATGAGTACATTCTCCAGTACTTTGGCCAGCTGAGATTTAAATATTTCAGAAAGCATGTATTTCTAATTCCCATCATCTCTTGAAAAACTATTTACCTGCCCAAAAGCGTTCAGTAAGGTCCTTCCCTTTTTTAAAAAATATATTTTATGTCTTTTCCAATGATTGTATGCTGAAGTGTCTTCAGGCTAGTAGTGCATGGGCAACCCAGCAATCACCAAGAAATAGGGGAAGGCAAAAAGTATCTTGCTTCTAACCAAGAAGAGGAGGGGAAGGCAAAAGCCCCCAGCGCAGGACCGGTGGTGTGCGTGTCTATGCATTGTTCTCTCTCAGAGCTCAGTCTCGGCACTCAGTAGCCCTGGCTCTCACTGGTCAGCCAGGATGGAGGGTACCTGCACCTTGCAAAGTCAAGCCTTAAACTTTTTCGCTTTAGAGTTTCCCTGAGCTGCTTCTTGTTACGAGATGATTTTTCCACTCGTGTCTGTCCCCATCCTTACTTTTAAAAAATGCACAGCACAGCGATTGCAATCTCTACAAAACTTGGAGAAATAAAAGGAGGGACCCCCACAACGGTACAGAGTCGCTCTTCACGGCGGGGCGGGGGAGGGCGAGGGGCGGAATGCCGGGACCTACCGCAACACCGACCCGGCGCCGCACGCTGGAGCGGCTTGAATGGAGCCACTGAGCACAGCAGCCACGGCACGGCTGCCTCCGATTATTTCATGTTTTCGCACTCAGCTCGTCAGTGTAACACAGGCAACTGATTTATTAAGGCATTTTTTCCAAGTGCCTTCTGAGATCTCCCACGACTCAGCCGCCAAGCCGGCCGCTTGCTGCAACTTTTCCACGGGCTGCGGGCGCCGAGGGCAAGACCGGGCGGCAATTTTTTCCTCCCCCTCCCCCAAATCGCTCATCAACGGCAGCAGTTCCCATCCCCGGTGCCCCTCATCTCTCGGGTCTCCTGGGAGCCGCCGCCCCCCGCGGACACCCCCACGGACGCGGGTGCGCACTCCCCGCCCGGCGGCTGCCCCGACCCGCACACCCCCACTGCGCTCCAGCAGCCCCCCGGTCCGCAGCGGACCTTCTCCGCCGGGGAGCCGCGGTCCATCCCTGCCCGGCAGGTAGGTCCGGCGGCCCCAGCCGCCCCTCGCCCTCACTCACTTGTGCCTTCTTCATAAGGAACGGCAGCGCTGCAGTCCAGCCCAGCCGGCCGTGTGCAAACTCCCTTCAGCGGAACTGTAGCTCCAGCATAATGCAGCAGCGGATAGTCCACGCATTGGGGTTGCCCACGGCGAGCCCCGCGCTGCCTCCGCCTGCCCCGCTGCGCCCGCCGCTGCCGCTCTGCGCGCCCCGCTGCGCCCCGCTCCCCACGGTCTGAGCGCCCGCACTGACTGGAGCCACAGCCGGCGCCCAGCCAGGTCTTTTATATCTCCGATCTGCCTCCAGCAGCGGCGCCGGCAGCGGCGGCAGCGGCGGTCCAGGCAAGACACGCCTTTCCCCTCCCTCCCGCCCACCCCCCCCGCGCCGCCCGCCCGCCCTCCTTGAGGACCCGGAGCCCAGGCAGACTCCGCGGGGAGGGGGAAACCTGAGTAAACTTGGGGGAAGTTGGAGGCAGGAACAAGCCGAGCCTGCCCCTGCCCAGGGCAGGAGGGAAGCGCCGCGGGACCGGCGGGGCCGCGGGCTAGCCGCCGCGGGAGAGCGGCAGGCGGGGATGGGTGGGATGCGGGGGAGGGTGCGGGGGGGTTGCGGGTCAGGGGGTGCTTGGTATCGGCCCCCGGGGTTGGGAGGGTGGCAGAGGGCTTCTCCCGCCCGATGCTCGGGGGCTCGGCCGTGAGAGAAAGAGGAGACCCCAGCCGACCGGGGCGGGGCAGGGGTCTCCGCCCTCCTCCGCGGTGGGCTCCGGCAACTTGCAGGGGAGCCTCCTGCCGCCGCGGCACTCGAGGTCGATTAGGCTGCCGGCGCTGAGCCGAGCTCTTGGGTTGGGTCCCCCCACCCACGCCGGTGAGAAGGGGGGCTCCCTCCCGCCGCGGCCCGCCGCCGGGGCTCCGCCTCGGCCCGCGGCGGGGAAGGCAGCGGGCTCGGAGGGCGGGCAGAGCTCCCAGCGGGCGCCCGGTGTTTTCAGAGCAGCACCTAGCTGCGGCAGCGGCGTGCACACCCGGGAGTTAGCTCCGGATTTGCGATTTCCATTTCAGTGCTGCCGTTCCATAATCGGCGAATACAAGTTAGGCACTGGAATAAGCATTTCAACTAGAGCTTGAAAACTCCTTTTACCTGCTCCAGCCACAGAAAAGTTGTTGAGCAGTGCCTCCTAATGCTTGTGAAAAGGTGATCTTGCAGGTCTTTTAACATGCTATTGCAATTTGCGTACTGTGTAAATAATGTATTAGTGTTGGGTACGGAAAAATGACACTGGATTTTTACTGCGTGGAGTCCTTCCCAGCAGTAGCGAGGGAATTTGAGTCCTCTTCAGAGAAGACAGCTGTCAGATTAACACAGACTAAATCTTGAGCGTGCATTAAATGGAAAGAAGAGCGATTTATGAAACTAGCGCTTCCTGAGACAGCAATCTTGGTGATCATTAAAAAGCACGTTAATGCCGAATGAAGAAAGAATAGCCTGCCCAAGTCAATGGCCATTTCCTAAGGGAGATTAGATATGCTCAGAGTACACAGTAAGATATTTCATTAGAAAAGTTTGTCTAGTTTTCACCTAGAATTAATGGTAATTTTCAAAAGGCTAGGTTTCTGCCGAAGTAAAGATGAGCTGTTCAGGTACAGAAAGATTTTGAACACATCCCCAACTCCACTATATATTTGGGTTTCAGTACAGGCTAGATAAACATCTAATCTCTTTGTGCCTCTGCATCCAATCCAGAAAAATGGGCTGATAATTTTCTTTTACAGCATGACACTGCTGATAAATTCATTACAGTTTTTCGCATTTCTACCTTTATATGCATATCTAGTATCATATGCACTTCTACCTTTATATGCATATCAATATTAAGATTGAATCATAATCATATCGTTATGATTCAAGCAATAGACAAGCAGTGAAAGGGACAACAAAAAAATCAAGGACCACACTCACTGAAAGGATATTTTATATATCACCTAGCATCAACCAATACTGCTTCCACAGTCTACGCATTTAGCAAATAGGGCCAGGAAATTAAAATGTTACGGCATATTTCCTCCTTAGAACAGATGACAGGTTTAGTCTCCTGGGGAGAAGCCCTAGAAAGTGTGAAAGAGCAATCTGTCATAGCAGTTACCTACCTTATGGAAAACACTTCTGGTCTTTCTCTGCCTTGAGCTCCGTCACAGTCCACCGTTAGTCATGACAGGCAAGCTTTATTGGATGCCCTGCATCCAGTTACCTTACTGATAGTCGTGCAGAGAGGGTAAGACTCTGGGGTCTAATTAAGGTTCTTTACCACCCTGGCATCATGCATCTTTTCTCTCCGTCCCTGCTCTGAGTTCTTGAACCTGCCCTTGTGTTTAACCAAGCCCAGCTATAGTGGAATAATGCCCTTTTCATCTCTTCCTTTACGTTGGCAATTTGCAAGTGTATTGCTGCTGTTGTTGACCTTAGCATGTTTTGGGAAGTCTTTTCTATGAAATTCAGAGTTTAATAGTTTAAACTAATTAATAACTCATGTCCATAACCCATAAGAAGGCATGTTTTTATTAGTCTTGCCCATTTCCAAAGTAGTACCAACTTTTGATTTACCAGGTGAGAACTGGTTAGCCATGGACCGTTAGCGCGTTGAGTGGCAGGTTTCCAAAGTATGACTGCAAACCGCATTCAGTCTTTTATGGCCTGCTTCATTTGCATTTCTAAATGCTTGAGGGTGAACACAGGCTCCTGTCATAGTTCTGTGAAAACCTGTTTCTTCACAGGGAAGCTATGGAAAATAGTGTTGGTCATCCCAGCTCTTCACAGGATTTGGTTCCACCCACTCAACAGGATTGTCCTTCACCAGGAATGCTGTTCTGTGTATATGGAAATAGCAACAATTGAAGCATAAACATGCCTTTCCAGTCTAGTGTGAATGGAAGAGTCTCACCATCTTCTGCAGGTGAAAAATGGCTGTTAAGTGCTGTTTATTCTCGAATTTTGTGCAATATCTGCTGTGCTTTCTATAGCTTTAGCCGTGAGAAGAACAACCCCACTCAGTGTGTCGATAGCTTGGCTGCTGGCTGGAACAGCCGGAATTTGGGAATATGCAGAATCAGATCCAGCCTGAGCCACTGAGGTTGCCAGGTTAAAAAGTGCTCTGCACCAGCTTGGAAAATTGAAGAATTTCTCCTGTGAAACCATCTAAGCTGTGAAGGCAAACACCAGTGTGTAAGTATCAGAAAGATAACACACAAATCCCATCTAATCTGTTACAGACTCTGAGCATGTGGAGGCCTTTGCTGGCACAGAAGCCCAGTCTGTAGTGTTAACTCAGTTAACTCCTCTTCCCCTGGTCTTTTTTAAGGACATAGAGTAATAGGTACAGGCTTTCTTAACCTACTTCAGGCATATAGAAATAAAAAATAAGAGTTAAAATTGAGAAAATTGAGAGCCAAGAAACTCAGAAGGTGCCTGTAAGCTTCTTTAGGTTTTATTTACAGAAGTATTTGATCGTAGAGGAATCATTTCTCTACAGAAAAGAAAAACCTTGCAAACTTGCAAGATCTACAGAAAATTATATTAATTACTTGGATATTGAGGAAGTAGACTGAGATAACTATATCCTTAAAAGACCTTCCCTATCTTTGATAGCACAAAATGTACTAGTTGTTATTCTGTGATTGAGAACTCATATATTCTAATCTCCGAGCACAACCACAACTGAGTATTAATACTTTAATATTGGATCAAAGTACATATTTTGACTTTCTAATTGAGCCTTCTATGCTTAACTCTGCTTTATACAAATGACAGGGAGAACTTTTGTGGTTATTCAATATTACTAATCAGCAACGTAAGCGAACGAACAACTCAAGACTTAGGTCCACGGGGACACCTACTCCACTATGGAGCCACTTTTATTTCATTGAGCACCATAAGAACACAGGATACAGGTGCATTTTTTTCATTCACATGATCTGGCTCTAAAGATTAATTTGCGAAAAGCAGTTTCCGTGTAACTGTTTGATTCTCCATAATATATTAGTACAGACTGGGATTTTAGGGCTAATGACGTTATTATATGGTAAAATAACTAACTGGCCAGTTCATTTGGCAGACTGATTGGCAGACCAGCTGGGGGTAAATGCAATATTCTGGATGAATAAAGATATCTCCAAATTTAAAAAAAATGTTTACTGAATTGAAATTCAATTCTTTATTGAAATGACAGCATGAGTAGCTCAGTACCTCATTATGATGTTTTTTTTTTTTAAAAACTGTGCATTCCGAAAGCCATCTAGATACAGGAAAAAGAAGAAGCAAGCAGTGCAGCATAGGAGTGGAGCCAGGTGGCTTCAGACTATTGGAAATCTGTTCAAGAAGTACCAGTGAAAGAGGCTGGAGTTATATGGTTGTGTGTGAGATTCATTTGCCCAGAAGGAGGTACGGAGACAAGCAGGTGGACAAAGCTAGAGCACGGTCTTTGTTTTCACTGGAAGGAAAATGGGCTTTGTTCATCTGAACTACCATTCTGGTCTGAAATACTGATGGAGAGAAGAAATAACAAGTTTTTACCGAAAGCCTAAAATTGCTTCTGTCTATTAGTGTCTTTGCTGGTTTACTTTGCAGTAAAATGTCAGTTTTATTTCCATTAGGATTTTACAGCAGGATAGTTAGCATGCAAAAGATACTCTGTTTTACTAAAAAAAGTTTTTAGCAAGGAAGGCAAGCCCAAAATAGGAAGTTGTACTGATGCTGTTAAAACTTGATCAGAGCCTGTAAAAATATAGCTGTAGCTGCTAAAAAGTAAATATCCGTTTCTTGACTTACATGAAAGCTTCTTTCTACTATTCTTTCAATATACTACAGTTTTAAAGCTGTCTAAAGTGAGCATCTGAAGATCTCACTGGCATGAGGGAATTCTCAGCTAGAAAAAACTGGTACATGGAGAACATAACTTGGGAAAAACTGATGCTGCTGGAGTTCTGTGATCCTTGGCAATCCGCCTTTGGCTTCTGATGACCCTCCAGATGTTAACAGACGTTAATAGAAATGTAAGGCTCCTTGAAACTCTTGTAAAGTTTTGCAGCCACTAAGATTCCAAGAAGATCAGAGGACAGCAGCAGTTCAAAGATTTTTTTGGTCTTAACTCACGTGTGCTAAAAGGGGTCTGATTCATCTGGGATTGCACTCAAAAACACTACGTCTGCTTTTGAGGAATTACTTACATGTGTGATCTTGAAAGTTATTCAGTTGTCCAGATCAGGGAGATTCAGTTGTCCAGATCAGGGAGAACTGCTGGAGTGCACTGTGATTACTCTGATGGCATGCCTCCGTTTCCTTCTATGGTGAGGGAGGTTGCAGGGATGAATGGTGCCCATGCAACTCTGGTCTTGGCATTCGATCAGAAAGAGACCAGAGTATATATTGGGACAGACAAATCGGCTGTTTTCCAAGCCTTGAGTCTGCATGTAACCATAATACACCGTGCTGTGGTAGTTGCTAGTGGTTATGTTCAACAGTGTTCAGCACGGCTCAATTTACCAGAGTCCAAACAACACCTTTGTCCTGATTCTGAAATGATGGAATACCCAGCCCACGAGGACAATTTACTTTTATTTGCAGAGGTTTCTGTACTGGGTTTGGTTGGAGGACTGGAGAGCAGTGCTCAACTCTCTGTTCAGCAGATGCCGTTAGTCGTCCTTACTCTGAAGAATACTCTTTTCCTGAAGTCCACCAGCCATCTACTGTGGAGTGCCCCCTGACATGCTGGATGAAAAAAGAGCAGTCATTTGTCCTACAGAGACTGATTTCTTCAATATGCTGTAGTTGATATGACTTCTAGGGATGAAATTCTATCCCGACATTTATACTAGGGGATATTTCAGTATCAACAGGCTTCCAGTCACGAAGGAACAGAGAGATTTGTCATTACTTCTCAAATCAGGAATACCAGAGGCATTGGCATGACTATTCAAAAGTACTGGAGCTCATGATTCCAAGGAGCATATTCACGGACAGTGTAAAACACACTGCCTAACAGCATTACAAGGAATTACAGTAACTGTATTAAATAATCATTATTTCCCCAATGTTGATATGATTTTTAACTTCCCTCACATTTTGCCCTGTTTTCCACTTTGGGAGAAAAAGAAGACAAGTATACACTACAGTCACCAAGCCAGGCAGTGTTGGAAGTAGGCAGACTCAAGCTGATACATCATCTTGGACATCTACAGTGCAAGTAGATGTTTATTACAGGACAAGACAACCACTGCTTATTATGTCTAAAATTCAGTTGTTTGCCTGTCATGAGATCAGTCTGTGTAGTCTAATGCATTAATTATAGTTATACAAGCTCCAAAACCCCATGTTATTTTGCTTGTACCATTCTATTTCCAAAGGAAATAACATAGTTTATCATTTTTACCATACTTAGGCAGCTCCTTGTTATATTGATATTTTGATTCCAGTAATTTAGAGGTGAAAAATGTATGAGAAATAAATATCTCTGTTCCCAGATTTGTTGCCTACATCTCTCGATTTGCATTAGTCTCTGTCATCCTATTCACAGTAATTACAACCCTAGGGAGTTTCATGATAAAATGGGTTCATTTGAAAACAAAACGCTGTGTAAGTGGGATTGGATATAAAAGTTCACTGTTTACAGGGGAAACTGAGACTATTCCTGTTCAATGAAAAATGGTGAAATTTTTTTTTGTATAGTGCATTTAGTCTGAAGAAAGGAATAGGTACAGTATTGGGTACAGTGACTTCAGAACCATATTATGTCATCATTTTTCTCTTTGTTTGATGAAGTCTGATTGCATTAGGAGTGTAGGAAGGACTAAAAGGTAGGCAGGAGTAAAAGGACTTCCGAGGCTGAGCCCCCTGCCATCAAGAGAAACTGTGTCATTCAGTCCCTTTGAAGGTTTATCCATTTCCAGCATAAAATAAGTTAGGTTTCTTGCTCCTGCTCTTCTATGGGAATGTTGTTTTAGAATTTGACTCACCTCACTGTTGGAAACCTTCTTTTAATTTGAAGCCTAATATGTTTATTGTTAATTTATACATGTTTGTTCTTGGGCCAAAGTTACCCTTTACCATAAATAGCTCTTTCCTTTCCCTACTGCTTTTTGATCCTCCTGCCCAACCTACTGGCAATATGTACACTAATAAACAAAACAGAGACGAAGCATAGGCTCAAGTACTGGCATGCAGTGGTCTCTGGAGTTTAATTTTTAGGACTCGGTTTGGCACAGTTTTGGTCCAGCCAGCTGGTGTTCTCCAGATCTGAGCTCAGCCAGAGGAAGAGTACAAGCCAGGATCCATTTCCAGCAGGCAGTTCTCCCCTGTTCTGGGGAAGGAAGAGCGTTGAGCTGTGTGGATGCAAGCCATCCTCTGCCACTTACCCCGGGGCCAGAGAATGGGTCCAGGCCTAAAGCTGTGGTTTGGATTGCCTCTTTTAATGCACGCACTAAAAATAGTATTTGCAAGTTACATTGGGGAAAAAAAAAGTTTAGTAAAACAGGTGTTCAGGAAATGCCCAACCGCAGCACCTGTGCAGTAAAAGTCAACCTTAATTCTGGAATTTCCTCCCTTTTGAGGCTTGGAAATGCAATCAAAGCATTCTATTAACATGAAAAAAAAGTGAGAATGCAGAAATTACCTCATGCTAAAGTATTCTTTCCTTGACTAGAAGGTCCTCTGCCGTTGGAGCTCACCGAGGGAGTGAGATCTCACTGTGCCAACAAAAGGTTATGGTGCACTGAGAAACTGTCTGCTTTTGTTATCCCTAAGTATTACTGCAGGGAAACACTCAGTTAAAGCTTTTAAATTGCTGAAGAAGGGAGGATGGGGAGACCAGACAGTGAGTCCAGACCTTTTGCATGAGACCATGGGTTTGCTTTCAATATCCCTTTAAAGATAAAGAGAGAGGAAAGGTAGAAAGTTAATGATTTTTCCCCATTTAAAAGGACTTGCTGTGACTAGGGTGTTTTCGGTGCAACTGTAGAGAGAGGCCCTGTTCAGAACCGGAGTCCCAGTTAGAATGCTGAGAAATTTTTGAAATTAGTTTTGTGCGATAGTTTAAATCCCCCAAACTGACTGTTCAGTTTACTTTACTATGTGTTTGCTTGCATAAGAAAATACAGAATCAAACTATTTTGCTTTGATTTTCAGTTTCATTAAGACAGCAGTACTAATCCATGTACAAGCCCTGAGCTCTGACAGGATAGATAATCAAGAAATGTGAAGATGAGATTCCCCCCTGCCTCCCAGTTTTGGACATAATCCAAAATGGAGAGCTGTGACACATACATAAGCCTGAGTCATTCCTCAGACCGGTTTCAGGTGGAGTTAACCACTACATTGCTCTTCTACCAGACATGAAAAAGGTGCCACGGTATAGTGTACGGTGAAAGGACGATGTATTTTCCTGTTCTTTTTTCTTAAGATTTTGTAAACAGTAGCAATTTTCACTTAATATAGTCAATCTATTAAGTCATTCACTAATTTTAAAGATTAGTTATAAAAAGGAAATGTAGTTCAGTCTGCTTTCATTTATGAAGTAATATGAATTCAAAGTTTTGTTTTTAGAAGGACAGATTCATGTGACAACTCTTTCCCCAGAGGAGGACTGTGCTTAATGACTTTAATTTTCTTTCTTTTTCTCTGCATCATGCAATACTGTCTAACAGTCATCATCCTCAGCTGTTTCAGAAAAATGATTTGCCATATTTTCTCTCTTAGTCCTAGATTTAGTGAGTGGTTATTTCAGAAAGCATTAGGAAAGCGAGTGAGAGAGAGAAAGAGAAAGAAAATATAATGCAGATATTTTTGTTATCCATTTAATTTTAGTCTTATTGAAATTTTCTGGTTATTCCTCAATTATTGTATTGCTATCAATTTCACAAGCTAACTATGCACCTTGTAAAATATAAGTACTTTTTTATTTTAAACAAACTGCCTTTCAATATCATTTAGTTACCTTGTGTTCTTTAATTATTGTAGAATTTACAAAAGAGCATTTAGTATGTTTTTGGTGCTTCATTATTTGTTACATATCTAACACATGTCTGCTTATCTTTTCTCTAGATTAATAATTTAACCTTTTTAGTGCCTTTTTATAGGAAAATCATACCATGACTTAGATAAATTCCATTCTCTATCTTTTATCATAGCTTACCCTGTCAAAAACAGGCTGAAAGAAGGCGTGTTTGTTCTGACGGACCGGAGCCGAGCTTAGGTAGTGATGCGACCAGCACACTTCAGGCCGGTACTGGAAATGATGTGGTTAAATCTGACAGGAGCCAGCTGCTAAAAATTGCCATCAACAAATTCTGCTGCCCCTAATGGCAGCCTTTCCCCAGGAGCTTTGGCTCTCTGTGCTCAAACGGCCCTTCCTCCTCTCTTAGACTAAGCCCTAGCCATCCCCCATTCCCTGTACGTCCGTTGGTCTGTATAGGAGAAGGAGGAGCGTATCCCTGCCAACTTCTTGCCTCCTGGCCCAGACCCTGAAATTGGTTGCTGTTCCCTTGGCAGCGCGTGATCCTGGAGCTCTACAGCTGTACACTGTAGCTAGTGACAAATAGGCAACTTCGAGCTGCCTGCTTCATCTTCTCAAACACATTTACTTTCTCAATACATTCGTTTTCTTTGTAAAATGAAATAATAAATCCAGTTCTAAAAGGCAGAAATCACAAATGTGGAAAACAGTGGTTTTCTTTAGTGTTTGAAATAACACATTTTCAGTGAAAAGAAGCCTTGTAAATGAAATAAAGCAAGATCAACTGTGCTTTTTAGTATTTCAGAGATACTTGTAGCTGTGGAAAAGATATGGTACTTAGTCCACCATACACCCTGCAGCAATAGAGAAGTGGCGAGGCACGAGGCCCTCCTAAGTTCTCGCCTTTAATAATGGATGAAGAGTTCTGTTATCTCTGGCTTGAGAAAAGGTTATTCATTTTGAACACCAGTAAAGAAGGCTTATTTTGGAGACTGGAGAGTCTGTTTTGTGGAAGAGGATAAAAAGATCTTGGTTTGCTTGGTCTGGTAGGCCAAAGGCTAAGACATACTTTTCTGTGGAGGTCAAGGAAATAAAAAGGTAAAGCAAGAACAATAACGTAGTAATATTCACACAAGGATGTGTAGATATAAACTGGCCAATAGCCAGCTTAACCTGGAAACAAGCAAACCGCACAGGACTGATACTCTGGATCAGCCTTGCGAAAGGAGCAGGGGGAAGAAATCATACCTACATGGAGTTTAGTCAGTGTATGAAGGGGATGACATGTTGTGCTTGTAGGAGAGAATAGCAGATGACAAGAGCTGGAGATCAAGGCCATCTCTTGCCTTGAGATGGGGATAGTAATCCTAACTGTCTCGTGAATGCTAGTGCATGAAATTCTTTAATGTCTTGTTTTACCAACAAATGAATATCAAAGTATGCCCCTAGAGGCAGGTATGTGATGCCTCTCTGCAACAATGAGAAACATTTCCCTCTCAAGCATTGTGCTCTGGTTTCGACTGGAATAGACTTAAATTTCATCCTAGTGCTGTGTTTTGGATTTAGTATGAGAAGAATGTTGATAACACACTGATGTTTTCAGTTGTTGCTAAGTACGCTGCTAGTGAAGGACTCTTCAGAGGCTGGGAGGGAGCATAGCCAGGACAGCCGGCCCAGCTGGCCAACAGGGTATTCCATACCACGTGACGTCATGCTCAGTACATAAATAAGAGGCGTGGTCCAGGAAGTACCGATTTCTACTTGGTTATCGGTCAGCGGGTGGTGAAAATTGCATTGTGCATCACTCACTTTGTGTATTCTGTTGTTGTTATTATTATTATTATTATTTCTTTTTCTGTTCTATCAAACTGTCTTTATCTCAATCCACGATTTTTACTTTTTTTCCTCCCGATTCTCCCCCCCATCCCACTGCGGGGCGGGGAGTGAGCAAGTGGCTATGTGGTGTTTAGCTGCCTGCTGGATTAAACCACAACACATTATCACCGATGTCCTTTGTAATCTCCTGTTTGTTCTTCCAGCAATAGAACCGCCTGTGATTTTTATGTATGTGGGCAATACAAAGGAGATAAGGATGAAAAGAGTTTTCCCTAGCCTGCACAAAGTAGTGGCACATCTCTTCATTACTGTAAGGATCAGTAAGTGTTGTAAGTTCTTCATAAGTCATATGTTACCATGCTGTGAATCAGCAAAAAGGCCTCATTACATAAGGTAGTATTACACAATTATGTAAAAATTACATAAAGGTAAGCTACAAATGGAATATATTATGTTGGAAGGATTGGGAATATCTTAAATTTGTCTTTTTACAAGACAATAATGCCAACAAGAAGTGATCTTTCAAAATGTGTGTGAATGTGTCCATACATTTGTAATAAGAGAGACTGATCCTTTGCTGGAGATGTGACAGTAAGCTAGATCCTCAGCAGTCTAAAACCCTTCTCTCTGTGCTTTCCTTTTGTCTAGGGGAGATATGACATGTGTCAGACTTTGGATGTTTCAAACATGTTCAGATATCTTCAAGTAGGCCTGCCTATTTCAATGCCCTGAGAGGGTGGAGGGGTACTACAAACAGAAGAACGAAGAATGGTCTTGGAAACTGATCCTATCTCTGACCCAGGGGGGAAACGTTATGGGACGGGTCTCACCTCTGTTCATTTTACAAAACCTGCACTAACTCTTGGCCAAAGCATGGGATTAAAAAGGATTGCACTCAATTTTAAGAAATCTGTTCTCATAATTGCCAGTTTTCCTGGGGTAAGTGGAGTAGTGAAAAAAGGCTGCAAAACTAAATAAGTTAAAGCAAAATATTTTCATCCTTTTGAAAAATTCCTTTAGCCAACTGAAGTTCTTTTTCAAGCAGTTTAGGCTCCATATTAGATTTTCTTGTATAGTAAACTAATGGAAAATCCCTTCATATTCTTTATCTTTTCCCATTTGCTTAAGAGAAATATAAATGTATATATTATACATATCATATTATATTATGTATACATATACATATTATATTTATATAATATTATCTATTCTATTCACTGTATGTGTGTCCGTGTATTTATTTCTAATAGCTATTCCTGTGGGTGCCACAATAATAAATTAGGTCTTTGGCTAGCTATTCCAACCATTTCATTTTACTCAGTGGAAATATTCTTGATTTATATACATAGTCACATGATCAGAATTTGACCTTCTGTTTAGTTTTTTGTTATGCTGTATGTACAATAACAATATAATGAACTTGTGCCATTTCAATGGCTGCGCTGACATTAACAAATGGTCCTGGAACACAGCAAAGATTCCTCAGCAAGATAAGATACTATAAATTTAGCTACTAGAGCACTGCAAGTGACGATGCCGAGGTTTGATTTTTAAACAGAATAGCTCCGTTAATCCAATCTCCATTGAATGCACAAAGGAAGAATTCATGGTAATTAGGAAGAGACAAATGGCAGCATTCACTTCTGGAATTCTGGGCCCACATAAGCGTCCAGTAACCACTTTAGGTCTTTAGGTTTCTTACTTGGCAGAAAAGGAATTATATACAAGGGGAACTTGCGAACTGGAAGGAGGCTCCGCTCTGTCTCCAGACATACAGAACATCTACAGGATGAGTGGAAACAGGTTTATCATAATTATACAGGGAGCTGAAAACAGCCTGGTTGCCTAATATGCTCCATTTTCATTATACATTTTTCTTGTATCTGTGTTAAATATTCTAATACCTCCTCTAAGGCTGCTACAAATCAACAATTTAGCCTAGAAAAACGTGTTTTCCTTTGTCTCATGAAACTCTCTTTGAGTTTGCCTAAATTAGAAACTGCAAAAAATGCAGTTTCTTTTCTGGGACTTGTATTTCCCAGGAAAATTTCAGCAGTATGCTAAAATACTAGCTGGACATGAACAACCTGAGAGTGAATCTGTTCTGCTCTGTAGAGGCACATGTAGCACTGCAAATGCCCTAAAGCTTTCGGAGCCATGATAGTGGACGTGGAATGTGAAGGAGAAAGATGGGTACCTTGTCTCTGCTTTCGAGACTAAGCAAAGCACAAGCTTCTAATGGTGGGAAAGAAAAGGAAACAGGATGGACTTGGCTTTCTGGAATAGTGGTGGTAGTGGTGGCTCATTTTCTGGTGTGGAATAGAAGCCAGTCTTAGCTGCTGGCTATTCAAATGAGACTGGCAGCTCAAACTCAGGTCTGCTTGTATGCTGAAGAATTGAGTTTGGGAGTTTTCCCTGGACATGTCACTTAACTTACAAATCAGAAAATTCTCCACCCCCTCCCCCTTTTTAAAAAAAGATAGGAAATTCTCTACAGAAAGTGTGACCATTAGACTGTATTGTATGAATGATCCAGAATTTAATAAATGGTACACGTGTCTGTTGAAACCACACTTACATGTCTTTGATGAATTAATTGTACTGAATGTCTAATTATATGTCCATCTACTGTTTCTCCTTTCATTTAATGTGTGGGACAGATGCATAAAGAGATAAAATGTCCTGACTAACCAATGCACAACTAAACATTAATTTGGCATTTCCTCAGATTCTTAGTCCTTGCTTTTACATTGGTTTTAGTATTTCATAGGCTGGAAAATGCATGCCAGAACAGCTGTAATATCTGCAAACCAATATCTGGTTTAAAAAGATAACTCAAGCTTTGTAATTCTGGAGGTTCCTTATATAGTGACACTTTATATTAGTGTTTCTTGAGGGAGCAGAGATAATAAAGATGCTTTGCCCAGAACATAGTTTCCCTCCATGTGTGTGTATTTATAATATTTAATCCAGTCTTTAAGTATGTATCACTCACTACAAACAAAAAAGTTAAAGTATGTTAATTATCACACAGATTTATTAGTGTTTTTGAACAGAGTGAAAACAGAGGAGAAGAGGAAAAGAGTCACCTTAGAACAGGAATCCTCAGAAAGGAAAACTAAGCCCCATCATTTTATAAATTTTGAAACAAGCAGCATTTTTACCACATTGGGTGTCAAAGAACAGAATATGATAACATAAGTGCACTAAAAGGAATTAATTGCCTTGTGTGTCAAATGCAGTTTGAAATGCCTCCTGAGCATGGAAACACTGCTGTTTTGCAAAAGATCATTAAACTGATGCATTTTAAGTCTTGCTTGTATGTTGATATTCGTATTTTTGTTTTTGAATCCTATACTTTGATCCTGGTGTAGAAGTTATTTGAATGTTTAAAATGCAAAATAATAAAACCTGACATTTTAAAGAATTCTATTGAGGGCTTATATACAGGTGGCCTAAATTTCAATACCCAGCCTCATGCTTATCTCAGAGTGCTATCTACTAGGAAAGACTTGTTATATGTGGGATATAGATCAGCTTAATGTTTGGCCTCGCTTCTATTAAATTTGGAATTAGAAACCTCTCAGACAGCCAGGAATGGAGTATGGCTGTTTGTCCCTATACTTTTCAACTTTTATTCATTGGGAGTAATCCTTATGTAACTATTCTGTTACTATTCAGCTTCTGTTAAGAGAAATCACATAAGCGTTTATTGTGTTAGATTCTTGAATTGAGATTACAAGTAAGTTAAAAACTTACTACAACGTAGCGATGCACTGAAATGGGAAAGAAAAGGTGAAAGAAAACATGTTTCTTTTGACTTAAGCCTATAATACCAGACCTTCTGAGAAGGATCATGTCTTTTCAGAAATTCACTCAGAAAAATAATCACCCAAACATACCAGTTGTCCGTATTTAGAAAATAAAGTGTTCTCACATTAATATGCTTTTAAAATATGCAGTGATTACAGCACGGGAGCAGATTCAGAAATCCTTCTCCTAGACCTGCAAATGTCTTCTTGTGAAGCACTGGGAAAATTATTAAAAGCCTGATTTTAATAGCAAAATATTATAATAAGGAGCTACTCATTTTGTTCATACTATCTTTCAAGATGCTTTATTCATGAGAAATTTTAAATTAAACAGTACCTACTGAAATTAGTTAAAAAGATAATCAGTTAAGGACTAAAAAGAAGCCTAAGTATTTGATGCTGTTCCCATTGAAAATTTACTTCCTTGACTTCCATGGAAGCAGGATTAGGCTGATAATATTGATTTTGTTTGCTCTAGTGATCAGGTATATCGCTGATTTGATTGGCCTTTGGATCAGGTCTTAAGCAGCTTTCAGATCTGCACTAGTTGTAGATCTGGAAGGAGAGCTCTGGAATACCGCTTTGCTCTTTTTCATCATCATGGCAAGAATCAGCAAAAAGACACTTCAGAGGTGAATTATAACATAAAAATTGACAAACATCCTCTCTGATATCCCAGAAGAAACACTTTGTACACGTTATGATGAAAACAGTGTAATTAGTGTCATATTCTAAAGTCAGCTTTAGGAAACTCCTAATTTAGTTCTTTAGAACTCCATGCTGCTGACTTGCTTCTTCTATCCAAGGGACACTAACAGGGCTTCCAAAATCTTTTGAGAGAACTATTTTGTCAGAGCATGTATGATTCTTTTCTAATGACTGTTAAGTCAGGACGCTTACTGGAATTAATGGAATGGCATCCTCAGGCTATGGTGCTCTTTGTGCCTCAGTAGAGAGCTCCCCCGTGCACGGCCTGGCTTTCTGTTGCAAACCTAAAGAAACAATGTACCTGTCGTCACAAGAACTGGACTTCAGCTGCATGTTTTCGTTGTCTTGATTTATGGTATTTATGGTTCATTCCCTCTGGCAGAGACTCAAACAGGGAAATCTGCATCTCCTCTTCCAGGATATATTTCGTTAAAAACACTGTAATCTTTTTCTCCTGGAGTTTTGCAAAACAGCAGCCAGAACCTCAGCCAGTGTAAATTGGCCTCCTGTATTGACTATGATAGAGCTCTGCTAATTTACATTCACTGATTATCTGGCCTATGTTTTTTAACTTTCAAAAATGCAGAGGGCTTTTTCAGGGACCAAAAAAGCTGTGCTTGACCTTTAAAGTTACTTACACACAAGGGAGACGAGAAATGCCTGTGTTTGTTCTTAATCCCTTACTGCTTTAAAATTTAAACAAGTGCTTTAAAAATAGTTTAGGTCAATGTTAAGCACTTTGATGGGACTAACAACATTCTCAGTTTTTTTCTTTTTTTTCTGAGACCTTCTCCAATTTCATTTTAACCAAGGTTAGACCTGTAAGTGCCAAGCTAACTTTGCACTGGGGAATAGAGGAAGTCATATACTGAGAAAGACATTTTGGTGTTTGTCTTATTACTGACTAAATAAGGCTGCGAGTGAAAAAAACATTAGGGCAGTAGACCTGGAAAAATATTCACAGAAATTGTAAGTTTATCTAATCCTTGTACTCAACCTCAGAAACAAAACTGCTCTACAACCTTTCTTTCCCTCCCCCAGCTTTCATTCCATCAAGTCTTCCAATTACAATCATTTTATCACACAGCTTTGGCCTTTAGCACCCGCCTGTCTTCCTTGACAGTGGCAGTGATATGTGTCTGACAATTTTTATTGCCCATTAACACAAATTGAGTTGCCTGACTTGGAGATTTGGGGCTTTCACTTCATTACCTTGTACAGCATTTTAAATTGTCCTCCTGGTTTCCAAGTCAACCCTGCTTGGCCAGGAACAGTTGTACCCCAATTTGTTTCCACAGCACAGGCAACTCTCTGCAGGGTGACTTCTGCAGTCCAAGCAGCACAGAATTATATCATGCAGTAAGTTAAGGAGAACAGGCAGCACCCTTCCAGTTGTTTTAGGGCTAGGTGCCTGGAGCTAACAGGAGCAAAAGTATCGTGGCTTGCTACAGTGGAGTGATTCTCCAGACATTGTCCTCCTTAGACAGGACCAAGTGACTTTTCTTGTTCCAGTAACAGGCAACCATAGCCCTGTTGCTTGCAGGGATGACCCTGCACTTCTCTGATCACTCACTTCTACCCTGTCCTCTCTGTGCTGGAGCAGAGGCCATGCAAATAGTGGGGAGCTCCAGCAGTGGGAGGAGGAACATGAGGTATGGAAGGCCAGGTGATTCCTGGCCATAAGCCCTCTCCCCTTCCCCTCCCCTGCAGATGACTGCATTGCAGCCACACCAGCCCTTTCAGCAGGGTTTTGCCTCCCCCCTCCAGAAGGGCGGTGTCAATGCAGTATGTCCATTTCTCTTATGAAAGTAAATTTTGCTGCTCTGAACATGAAGGTAGAAGATGGTTTCGCTTGCACAGCTGAAGTTTTGAGCTAGTTTTTTACCAACAGATATTTTACTTTATGTACAGTCAGATGAAAAGATCATTGACACTGCTGTATTGGATGTAGGCTTCAGGTGCCTGAATGTGTTGATTCAGTGCAGTAGTGTAGTTTTGAAACCAACTCTCAGCCATCCCCACTTAATGCACGTTGACTTGGTTTCTAGAGCAGCTTTTGTGCATGTGTCCTAGTTTCCATCTGTGTGAAATTAAACCAGGAGCTTTTCTCCAGGAACTTATGGATGTGCTCTAACCCTTAGTGAGGGTCCAAACCACTGACCAGTCCTTGGAGCAGCTATGAATCACGTGCATGACGGAGGTGTTCAGTTTAAGGCATCAGACCAGATCTAGTCTGAAGGGCAAGCCCTGAAACATACATAATGTGCATGTAGGAGCATCAGCAGCTTCCAGTCTCCCAACTTGTTTTTGTTTGCTGAATTACGTGCTGATGTAGATGTACCCTTAGCTGCCTGAAGAGAGATTTATGGGCTCTTAAAACTTTCCATGGAACTAGCCCAGAGCTAGAAGGAGGAAAGGCTAAATAGTCTGTGGCAGATAATGTCTATGGGAACACCTAGAGGCTTATATTTTATAGAGTTGTTTGGTGGGAATGCATGCTTCATGCTATCATTTCCTGGGAAACAAAAAGCACTCACAAAACATGCATTTTTAGACACTCTTCCTTCATTGCACAATTGGAGCTCTAACTTTGATCAGTTCTTGAACTTGCCAGTGGGCATAAAAAGTTCAGAGGCATAGACTTTATGTACCTTTTGAATCTTGTTTATTTGTTGAGTTCAAAGTGATGAAAGTGAAGAGATCCATGTCACAGAATATAGAAGACAATAAGTTCTAAGACAATATTTTTATTGACTGGATAATTATGCTCTGCTGCTCGGTTTCTGAATACCTCTGCTGCTTCACTCCTGAATAGTTATACGAATAATGCCATTTTTCTATCCTTATCTAGAAAATAATTATATTTAATGTTATACAAATGTATTAGACATATGTAGACCAAACAAATAGAATGTTTCGCTTACATTATTTCTGTTATAATTATTTTATAAAATTCTGATTGCATAGCCCATATAAGACCAAAAAAAAAAAAAACCAAACAAAAAAAAAACCCAGAAACCAAATGGGGAAAGAATAAACTTCCTCTTAACTTTTTAACTTTTTTTTTTGTGTTTTTTTTTAATTTTCTGTTGTATGCAGTGAATGAATTCCAGATGTTTTCACAGTCTTCCCACTTATTTCTCATACTATGCTATGTATTTAATTAGGCAATATTTGCTGTGTTTAAAAGTTTTTCTCCTTTTGGATCTGTTTTATATAATTCATATGATTATATAAATACATACCATATTACATATTAAATATTACATATTACATATTTTATGTTTTATATATGTACATATATACAGGTTGCATATGTTATACATTATATATTTTATGTGTATTTTTTATATATAATATTTTATATCATTTTCATCATTACAGCCTACACACAGATGAGAAGAGAATCACATACTGTAATGTCATGTATCACATACAGCATAAAATTTCAACTGGTAACATGACTATAGCCCATTTCCTCTAAATGGATCTTTTTCATAATGACTTCATAGTGATTTGAAAATCAGAGAATGACAAGCCATTTGTAATCTATTTCAACGGAAAAATCACACCATGTCCCTAAAACAGACAATCATTTGGGGAAAAGAGATATTGCTCTTGCATGTTCTTCATAGTGTTTGACTTTTCATCCTGCGTTTTTTGTAAAATGAACAAAAGAACATGAATGCTACCTATGAACACCTAAATCACTGGAAGCAAGAGAGATGTATTGTAATGCATTATTACTTTCTCTATTTGAACCTTAACTGTGCAGATTTATCCAAAGTAATGTAATTTTTGAGTTTACGAAGAAGTGGATGAATTTATGTGTAACATTCTCCATCACTTGACCATTCAGTGCAAGTGTGAACCTCAATATAAACTCCTTACAGATAAGACTTTGTTTTTAGGTCATGGTGAATACTTTCCCTTCCTTTTGAAGGAAAGCACTCTTTGACGTTGGTGACATGCATACATTAGTAAGAGTGGTACCAGTATCTCCCAGAACTGGATATGCAGTCATGAGGGCCACATTAGGAAGGCAGGTGAAACTGCTGGAGTCGTACTTGTTGCACATTTTCATTCTCAGTAGAGTTCTAGCTGAGAGCTAAGACAACCCTTTACATTTTTAAATTATCACTAGACTAATAGAAAGGCTGCAGAGCATTTACATTATAGAAAAAGAACTATATAGCTTTACTTCTAAATTCTAAGTAGAATAGCTTTATACTTTAACATTCTTTTATATAAAATTGTTTTTACACTAACTCAGATTTGATAGATTTTGTAAAGGCTTCGTGTTTTTAAAAAAGCATTTAAGGAAGATAATTACTCATAACTAGTGTAGAGAAAAAGGACAAATAGCTACAAACTTGGGACATATACGTTGACCCAAGTTTTTGACAGGGCACCGATTCCTGCATTTTTAAATGGCATTAAAGAGCTTGGAAAGGGCAAGGAGTAAGACTGCTGTGTTTGCCTCACGCTGACAAGACCAGAAACCTTTCTTTTCCTATGCAAGTGTATACAGTACTGCTGTTTACAGTACTACATATTTTATATTTAAGTAAGACCTTAAGGCAGAGTAATGAGTTTACAGAGTACGTTAAGATTTTGCACTTTGAAACATTTTAATAGCTAGTTTCATACGTATCCAGGAGGTATTCAAGATTTCAGAAAATACTCAACTTCCATAAAACAAATGTGAACAAAAGACTTGTATGTGCCCATGAAGTAAGCCACATATCACTGAATCGTATTCATGGATATGACTATCAGCCTACAAAAAAAGTCCCATACTAATAGTACTGCAATTACAAAATAAAGACCATTGGATTTTGATTGAGTCTTTCCTGTATTGGGCTGGAGTAACTCTGGATGCAATACTGCTGCGTAACTCTGTTGTGTGGCCTTCCCGTAGAAGCCATTTATGTGTACAGAATGTCTACTTTCTGCTGTGATGTGACAGTACGTATGTTCTTCAAGATGTGAGTGCAAATCACATCATTGACCCTACCACAGAGTACCCAAGCTATGCTGTTGTCATTCCTGGGGGCTTCATCCTTCAGCCAGGAAAGGCTGAAAAAGCTCATCAGTCAGTGCAGTAATTTCTGTGACAAACATATCCTTCTAGGTACTTACCCGCCCAGGCTACTTTGAGCAGATAACTATTCAAGAGAACCCAAGCCAGATTATTTTATTTAATTTACTGTGCCTTATAGGTGTCAAATCTGACTGGATTTTCTTTCTGCACAAAATGGCAGAAATCCTGAAATGGCAGAAAAATGGCATATCCTTGAAATGGCCCAGGCCTGCGGTTTCTACACAGCTCCTGAGTATTTGCCCATCCCAGCTCTCATTCTGCACAGCCAATTTTCTGTAGCATTGGGAGTTGTGGGATTCAAACTTGGGCAGTCCTCTGTTGGCCTTCCTTTAATGCCACGCTGCTTTGTCTTTTAACACTCCTGCTAAATCCTTTCTGTTCTCATCCAGCTCTCTTCACCTGCTACTTCTCAATGTCTTAACAATAGCACTTCTGCTGTTCCTTTATACCGATTCTTTCTGATGTGCCTTTTGTCGTGTTCCACCTCTTGTATGATTCGTTTCAGTTGTGCCTAATGAAGCAAAAGCCATTCCTCCTCTCTTATTTGTGTCTTAGACTAATTGTGTGTTTGATAAGGTTTCTTTCAGTAAGTACTTGCTCTCCTACTTTCCCCTTCCTGTACCTTCCCAGGAGGTCAAAACTACACATTCTTGAGTTAGATTTTATAACATTTGTTTTATTGTCATTATTTTGTTGCTTTCACTCCTTTCCTTCCTTGCTCTTTTGAGGGTGGTACTGCAGTATTTTCTGATCAGTTGCACACAAATGATTGCCCATTTTCATATTCTCAGCTGCTTCCTCTATCTGTTAGTATCCTGTAAAGCAGTAGCCCCCTAATAATTCCCTCTACCTCCAAGACAAAAAAGTGAGCCTGAGTCTATTGCAATATCTTACTGGAGAGTCTGGGGAAAAAACTTCTTTCAAATGAGAGTAGCTATAGTAGTCTCATGTCCTGGCAATATACATATTCTTTTTTCTCTTTTACTTTCATTTTTGGACATTCTCCCATTCAGCTTTTCAGCTCTTCCTGTATATCAAATAATATATTTTATACATCTAACACTTTGTACATCTATACAACATATAGCAGTCTTAATTTACAGTAGAGTGCCTTCTCCCATTTTTCCTTGCTTGTTCTTCCCGAACATGTCATATTTTTGGCAGCAATATGTCAGTCCTGTGACTGGCTTTTAAATTGCCAATTAAACTGCTGTCTTCATTATTTACCAAAAACCGATAAATATTCAGTTTATGAATGAGTTTCTGATACTGATTTTCTCTTAAAGGACTCAAATATGATATTAGAATCTACATTACTTGTGAGGACTTTAATATTTTTTCTTTTTGAAAGCATGAAGATAAAACTCAGAAAGCCAGTTTCATTTCTTGAAGCTGCAAATATAAGTGACGCTTGACGTAATTCATCTTGCAGAGGTGGTGAGCTTGAATTTGACCTTGAGTTTTTAACAGTGTGTTCTAATGCATACATGTGTATAAGATGAGAATTGGTATACTGGATTAAACCAAAGCCCAGCTAGCCTAGTAGCCTGTCTCCAGCAATGGCGAAACTTAATGAATCACAGAATTACAAAATCATTCAGATTGGAGGGGACATCACAAGATCTCTAGTCCAACCGCCATCTTCTCAGTAGCCTCTTCTTAGGTATTGGAAGACTGCTGTTAGGTCCATCCTAAGTCTTCTGTTCTCCAGGATAACAAATAAAGAAGTAGAGATAGCCTACAGCATTACTTCCCCAGAATACTCTCCTGACTTCCAAGAATTTGTGGTTCAGTGCCTAAATTTCTGTCAGGGGTAATAAACTTCTTAATAGCTCTTGATCATTTTTTCTTTTATTAGCTCTTTGAAAATTTTGTGGCAAAAAGCTTCATAGCTCAGCTACATTACCTTGTTTGTTTTGACCCAGCCAACCACTAGTTTTATTTGATGATTCCTACTTCTTGTATTGGAAGAAAGAGAGTACAGTCTATTCAGTGGCATAATGATGCTCTCTGTTTTCTTCTTAATGCTTTTAAACATTATTTGTTTTTCTGATAGTTACTGAGTACTGAGCATAGAAACATCTAGTATAATGCTCATTCCTGTGGGGTACTGGTCCATTAGCATTTTTGTTTTCTCTTGTGCAGAACTTTACATTTATCTTCACTGAATCTTATCTACCATTTTAACATCCAGTCACTATGTCCCATGCTTTCCTTCTACACTTCATAGCTGATGCTTATCTTTACTATCCTTGAATAATGTAATAGTCACAGGAAACCCCGTCACCTTGTTATTTTCTAAAATTTTGAGCAGCACAGTCCCAGCATGCATACATGTAGAACTCCTTCCAAGGATCAGATTAATCCTACCCGTTGTTTCCTATCTTTATCCTGTCTCTAATTCATGAGTAAATGTTCTCTCTTATTCTAAGTCCTCACAAGACCTTTTGATGAAGCACCTCAAAAGTTGGACGCTTTTTGGAAATCCAGGTGGACTGCAGCAGCTGTGTCGTGGTTTAATCCCAGCTGGCAACTAAGCACCACACAGCTGCTCGCTCACTCCTCCCCCCAGCAGGATAGGGGGGAAGAGAATTGGAAGGGTAAAAGTGACAAAACTCGTGGGTTGAGATAAGAATATTTTAATAATTGAAATAAAATAAAACAATAGAATAATAGTAATAATAGTGATAATAGTAATAGTAATAGTAGTAATAGTAGTAGTACTAGTAGTAATAACAATGATGATGATGATGATAAGGTAATGAAAAGGAAAATAACAAAGAGAGAGAAATAAAACCCAAGAAAGACAAGTGATGCAAATGAAAACAATTGCTCACCACTAATTGACCGATGTCCAGCCAGTCCCCAAGCAGCCGTCCCCCGGCCACCCTTCCCCCTAGTTTTATTGCTGAGCATGATATCATATGGTATGGAATATCCCTTTGGTCAGATGGGGTCAGCTGTCCCAGTTGTGTCTCAACTTCTTACCCACCCCCAGCCTACTCGTTGGCGGGGTGGTGTGAGAAGCTGAAAAGGCCTTGGCACTGTGTGAGCACTGCTCAACAATAACAAAAACATCAACATTGTTTCCAGCACAAATTCAAAACATAGCCCCATACTGGCTACTATGAAGAAAATTAACTCTACCCCAGCCAAAACCAACACAACTTACATGTTCCCTATGAACAAGCTTGTTGCCTCCTTCAAAGAATGCCAGGAGGCTTGTAAGGCAGAGCCTCCCTTCCCAATAATGCCTTGAGCTCTTCTGCAGTATACTGTATTTGTTCGTGTATCTGCTGATTCTGTACTTTGCTGCAATTACCACCAATTTGTCCAGTGCAGACGATAAGATTACTGGTCCCTAGCTCATTGGTTCTGTCCTGGAACCCATTTTAAAAACTGGCATCACATCTGCCCCCTTCCAGTCCACAGGCACTTAGGCATTTCTAATTCAAAGTTGCACATCACACTTACTAGCTGAGCTATTTTATCCTTGAGTTTCTTGGTGAATGACATGTGGTCCTGGCTGTTTTTCATTTTATCTATTTCTTCCATAGCCTCTTCTAACAACACTTAAATTTGAGTCAGCTTCTGTAATGAGTTCCCAGTAAAGAACATTCCTGGCCTGAGAGACTTTTCATCAGTCTGAGAGACTGTGCATCCCCAGTGAACACAAAAATAGAGGATTAATTTTGTTTCTTTTTTATGGCTCTGTCTTCCCTGAGTGCTCCTTTTATCCTCTGAATATCTGCTGGCTCTTTGGACTCCCTGACAGACTTCCTGTGCCTGATATCTTTGAAAAAATATTTATTGTTGTTTTTTGCAAACTTTCTTCAAGTGGTCTTCTGGCTTGCCTTACTGTGTTTTTATATTTAACCTGCCAAAGCTTCATCCTCTTTAGTTTCCATATTTGGGCACCACTTCAACATTTTCAAACTTGCCTTCTTGCATTTACTAATCTTTCTTGCACTGTTTAGTCATGCTGGCTTCCTTTTGCTTTTCTCAAATCTTTCATGACAGGAAGTATGCATATCCTTTTTACCTTCAGTATAGTCTCTAAATTGTGCTCATGCTGCTGGCTGAGATTTAACTATTTTAGCCAGCTTTTTATCATCTTTTAGCTACCCTTTTTAGCATATTTTTAGCAGACTTCATTGTTGTTAGGTGATTCTTCTTTTTGGAGTTGACCGCAATCATAATTACTTTTTAACTTTTCTTTGTTGCTGCTGCCAATGTTTTAAAGCATATTGTGGTCACTTTCACAGAGTTGTTCTTTGTCAGTAAATCACGATGAAGACAGCTGAGTTGAATTGAACATATCTCCAGAGGGTAAAGACACACAAAATTTTTGTCCAGTTTCTTAAGTACCATTGTTTCCCCTAATAGCTTTCCTAGAATTCTTCGTTTTGGAATTGAGCTTCCCTCTGAGCTCCTGAAGAGTAACATATGTTCAAAATACATCAAATAGAGTGTACATTTTTCAAATGGATTGATTATATCTACCTTCACCCTCTCTTTATAAATCTTCTCTTATGTCCCATAATTGACTTGGTGAAATAACCTGTTGAATTTACTCTAGGATATCCACCAAAATAGCAATTTTCACCGTTGTCTCTAATTAACCAGAGAACAGTTGTGTTAGTAGTGCTGGCCACCTCTGACTATTTTTATTAATATGGGATGTGATTCACTGGTGACTGAACATACGGTACAGAGTACATCAGCTTGTTTTGCTTGGTTTCTTACAGAATTAATAACCTCTGTTATTTTTCTTTAAAAGATAAACTGCACAGCTTCACCTTTTTTCCCAAATATGTTCCAAGTGCATAACACAACAAAATAAATCCACGTAGATATGTTAATACTCTCCTAGTCCTATTGCTCTAAAAAGTTTATTCTTTGGCTAACCAAAATATGACTGTGCATTTTTAACAAGTCTTCTTCAGCCCAGCGGCAACACTTGCTTAGATAACACTGCATAGTCCCAGAAGGGGAAAAAGATAGTGTGTTTAGTCTAAGTTACTGTTTTAGACATTTCATTCAGAGGACTTCAAGCAGGAGCATAAGGCTGCAACAAAACTTTTAAGCTAATCTGTAGTGGCATTGCCAGAATCTTACTTTTTGTCCTCTCCAGCTCTATACTCCACATCCTTCATGTCAGCACTTGCAGTCTGCAAAGAAAGTGCAGACTGCAAAAAAAGAGTCAGTTCAAAAAGCGACATTGCCTTTTTTTTTAAAAAAGGAGTTAATTTTCTGCTGGGCTGGCTCTCAAATCATCATGGAGTTAGAAAAGAATGGGAACTGATGGTAAGGACAGAGGAGGAAACAGAAAAAGCAGCAATTTCTGACGTTATATCTGACATATATAGACTTTGACTTCACCTTTAGCTAGGTCTTTGTGACAACAGGCATTAGTAAAACTTTTGAGATTGCTTACTGCCGTCTTCCAAGGCACCATCTATTCATCCTTAGTGGCAGTTGCCACAAAGGAAGAGAACCTGAAACAACAAAAAATAGCTGGGATGAACAGGAAAAATATTTGCTGTAGTGACTGTGGTTGAAAATTGTATTCTGAAAGGTGGAGAAAGAGCTTTTTTTGCAAAAAGAGGAGAGGAGTAAGCAAGAGTTTTCAAAAGTGCCTTGCCTTCAGTTACGGTTTTTCCTACCTGCTTAATAAATAACTGGAGTTTTCCCCAATTTCCACATTCTCTCACAACCTTGCTAGAACTGACATATTCACTGCGACACCACAGTTATTTTCCCTGTATCTGCAGTTGGCAGAAGACATTTTAAAATAAATCTAGGTGAAGGGATTGGCACTACTGTGGTTTACACTGCATATTGTGTTCTTAGGAAAGAAAAAATAAAAACATTTTCTTTCAATGAAAGGGCAATCTATGAGAAAACCACCAGAAGTTGTGCAATTCAAATGATTATGAAATCTTCACATTTTTGCCCAGGATGTGATGTATCTAGCTGCCAAGTCTGGAACTCATGTCTTTTTGTGTCACAGTAGGCTAACTCCCTATTTACCGCAGAGACTATCCCACAACTTACTTCAGAAAATGGAGCCAAAGCAGGATTGTATGGTCTACAAATGCTGTTAGCTAAGATGGGAAGCTCAGCGAGTAAATATCAAGTCTCTCTTACTCCCCATCACGTACTGTCTTCGTAATTGCGTATGACAATTCTCTGACTTTCACTTCAGCTTATTGGCTGTTGAATCTGTCCCTACTGTTTTTAGGGAAAAAAAAATGGTTAATTTTTTTATGTTCCCAGTTTCAGGGGCTGGACTACATTGGATCAGAGCCTACTGCAGGTGCAGCTACTTACCATGAACAAAGCAGTGTTTGACAGAAGAGTTTACCAAAACTTCCTTCTTCCCACTATTCCCTCACAAGGGTCAACATTTAAGGAGTAATAGTGCATGTTGCCCCTGCTTTTAGTGGATGATTCCTTCGTCTTTCTTGATGAATGGGGCTTCAGCCAAAGAACACTCCAGCGACGGAAGAAAAGGACATAAGCTGGTTGCATTCAAAGCACTGTTGGCTGTACAGTGTCCCTGGTTGAAGTATGGAGCCGTTAAATAATAAGCCTATGTACAAGCTCATTAACATTTTGGATTGGATCTTTGTGTGTGGTGAAAAGAGAATGTAGATCATTGGCTCCACAGGTATCTTCCTTCCTTCTCTTTTTCTGTGTAATAAAACAGCTTGGTTTAGTCTCTTGTTTTTAGGATTTGAAATTCACGTAAGAGACCAGTTTGCTCTCAAGATGTCTGTGAGAAACATTTGAAACATTTTAGTTTGATTAGCTTGACTGCTTACCCCCAATACATTGTAATGTTCTACAACTTTAGTTTGCAGTGTGGTGCCAGAAATGAAAGCTTTTTAGTTTTCAGCTGAGCTATCTTCCCGGTACTTCTTTAATGACTGCAATGCAAGGAGTCTGAAGGTGTTAAATGAAGGAAGCTAATGGGGACATGCATTAAAAAACTTCAACTTTCTTAACATGATTAGATTTAGTTTCATTTTGGAAATGGGGCAAAACTGACGGAAAGAGGAACAATATTTTACAAAACACAAAAAGGAATTCTAAATTCTAACAAATATTAAGTTTTCTTAAATTTCAATTGGTTCAAAAAAGGACTAATTTTTTTTTTTTCCCCACGGGGTACTAGATAGTGATCACATTTCTCTCATGTTGTTACGTTAATACCAGTAACCTCACAAAGAATTTCTTTGCCTAATTCCTCTGAGAAGAAAGAATTATTTCAACATCCTGCAATTCCCTGGCCTGGCCAAGCATCCTGCAGGAGCGAGCAGGCTGTCCCACAGCAACCCTACCTGTCAGCAGGTGGTGGAGGTGGCTGTTGTCCTCAGTGGTCTCCTAAGAAGCCCAGTTTCTTCTGCACTGGGAGATGCACACTTGGTTTCCGAGGTTTCATTGGACAGATGTCTGCTGGAGGTGAGGACAAGTGGAGACCTTCCCAGGCAAGGGCATGGCGAGCGGGATTTAGTGGCAGGCAGGAGGAATTTGGGAAGCGGCGTGGTGATTTTAAGGAAACAGCTTGAGAGGAAGGGGGTTGCAGTGCTAATGCATAGAGCTTGGGCTGACCTGGGAGATAGAAGCCTGGTAGATTAGAAGGGTGACTCCTGACATTGTAGGGAGTGAAAAAGGAGTGAAAGAGGAGAGCTTGGTTCTTGTGAGAAACATTTTCACAGCCAGCTAATTGTACGACCAATCTTGCTAGTGAACTGGGCTTGGTTTTTAGTTTCATGATGTCATAGCTAGAGATCCATCTCTATCTGTGATGCCCATCATCATAGACAGAGAGGGATAAAGAGCACTGAAAATTTAATGAACAATGAATGGCGCTGTGAACATAACTAATGAGATGTAGCATTACAAACTGATCATCGTGGGTTTTTTTTCTGATTAAGTTTAAAAGCTTTTTCTTAAATTTCAGTTCTGGATATGTTGTTTTACATAACCGTGTTTAAGATATTGGTAACCATATGTTTTATTATTTTGTATAGCTCATGGAAAGACAGAATCCTGGAGGCTGGTGTTGGAGAGATTTGTAATTAAAATTAGACTGTAAAAACAGCACACTTACTCCATGCATCTGACCTCTGCATATTAGGAACTAATGTTTGTTTTAATGTCAAAGCCAATTTTTTACATGTTGTTGTGCAAATTAAGTATCTGTTTTGTAAATTCAGTGGTGGAAATTTGAAGATAAAATCACATAATGTATTAAAATTTTGTCATTTCCTCTGCCCTTCACATGTTGTTTTCCTATGATTGTAAGCACTTCTACACAGGGGCTATGGATTGGATTGCACCCCAGGCTGCAGTGCTGTGTGAGGACAGCCAAGATAGCTCTAAAGAATACCAGCAGCAATCTGGCATGGCAATCAGGGTGGTTAAATCTCTGACATACAAAGCACAGTGGTTTGCACTGGATCTTGTGACTGTGGCTAGGTATGTTCTGATTCTTGTTTACAGCTATCTCGTGTATCACATCAATACACTGCCATCGGTGTTGCATGTCAGGCTATTTTTCTGTGTTTATTCTGGACACTTGGACAGCTCATTGAGATCTAATTGGGTCTTAAGGGAATAAACACACACACATAATTAATATTTATCTTGCGCATCATGAGAAAAAAAATTAATTCATGTTTCCACTGTGAAATTCTGGGATTTACACCTATATACAACACTGAAAACACTGGGATTTAGATGTAAATTTTATTGTCAGAATCTCTAGGTCTAGTCTTAAGCCTGTTGAATAAATTTCAGTGGATATATTTCTGCTAACTTCAAATTGTGTTTGCGCCAGTTCTTTGACATACACAGTGTGACATTTCAGAATGAGTATGCAAGGCTGGCACAATTACAAGAACATTTATTATTTGTAAACTGAACAGATAGATACAACACAAAAAATTAGAAGCATAATGCCAGTTCCACAATTTATTTTTTAAGAAAAGAATCATACTTTTAAGACCAAAGATTCACCTTTATAAATAGATTTAGATGGGAATTAAACAGGTCGTTCCTTTCAGATATGTGCAGATGTCTGAGGTGAATTTTAACAGCTTCTGTCCTTAACTTTCTTTTGGGGAGGGTAGACTAAGATTCCTGATGTTGTCAGTGTAGGGAATTACTTCAGTTCCTTCCTCCTAAGACAGGAATGACAAAAATATTATATATAACCTCCAGATATCAGAGGAGGAGGAAGTTACACCTATTAGTAGTGTGAAGAATAATGTAATCAACCTTGGCTTTTCCTCCCTGGAAATGACTTCAGGGACAGAAAACTGTAGAAGTACTTATGACTCGGTGGATGTCTCCTTTGGCGATCTGAGAGATTAAAACAATGTTTAGTTCTACCTCTGTTACCATGCTGCTCACATAGAGCCATGCATTTTGCAGCAAAACTAAAGGAAACCTTTAAGATAAATACTAGCATTTATTGTATAGCCACCAGAGCTGTGTTGCTAGAACTTCATTACGGGATTTTATTTAACTCTGGCCAAGAGTATAGGAAAGCAGATTGTGCAACATTCTGTTTTTATGGTTTCTGTATAAACATATTAAATAGATTCTTAGTAAGAACTTCATGATACAGTAATTTATTAATAACAAACAGAGAATTTATACATCTGTTTGGTAGTGACTTTTAGAAATTCTGATTCTGGGAAACTTGCAAGATTAAACCTAAATGTTCTAATTCTAAACATTACCAGGATTAAGTTGAGTGAGACTCAGGCTGTGCCAGCTCCACTGCAGGCTTTCAGGAAAGATGTCTCTTGTGAATACATATGTTTCTGCCCATTCATTCAAAGCATGTTCTCTTTTCTTTTTTGTATGTTCTCTAACTTGAAGCCAGGACCATTCCTATCTCTTTCCCACCCTTGATTTCTCTTCCCAGTCCCATTTTTCTGGCACAGACAACTCTCTTTCTTTCTTTCTGGCTTTCTTCTCATCTACATATCTTTTCTTTACAATTGTCTTCCGCTTCTAGTCTTTCTCTCTGAACTCCACATTCCTCCTCATCAACCCTTCTTCAGCTCCTCGGATGACCTTCCTAGTCACCACCACATCTTGCCTTGTCCCCACTGCTTTGAGAGAGTTGTCTCTCTCTTATTTCCTGGCTCTCAAACCTTCCCATCTCTCTGTACTACAATCCCCCAATTGCAGCTGTAGATCTTGATCTGTCCCAGTGCCAGACTTTCAAAAGTCCATAGGTCCTGCTTCCAGTTTTCCCTTTTTTCACTCACCTAGAGGTTCACAAAAACATGACTATTTGCCCAAGTACTCTCCCAGCAGGCATAAAACCAGCATCACCCCCTGGTTAAAAATCTGAATATTTATGTGTGCTTACATTTCCCCTTGTCTCCTGAATGAGGTTCCTGGGTACCAGTCCTTTAGAATTGCCACAGTCTTGACAGGACTGAGTAGCTGGTGAGCTGTGCTTATCTGAGAAAGTGTCCCTTTGCCCTTCTTCCCTGCAGAGTCCAGCTCATTGTGGCTTCCCAGACTACACCTCTTTAATTTAGCCCTGCACGCAATGGTACCTCCCCCATCTTCTTGCTCAAGGGCAGAGTAGTCCAAATTCTCTTTCAGGATGTGGGGCACCCAGATTCGATTCCCACCTCTTCCTATGGCCCAGTCTCTGTAGAGCACTCTGGAGTAAGGCTCTCTTTACTGCCGAGCCAGTTGGCTAATGCTCGCCTTGAGCCCACGGTTGGTTCAATGCATAAACAGTGTGCACGATGGGAGAATTTGAACTCAAATGTAAGCTGGAAGTCTGTGCTAACATAGCAGCGTAGAGGTACCCTCTCAAGTCTCTCCTGTTGCATCTGTTCCATTTTGTAGGGAACAGTTATATTTTACAAGGGCAGAGAGGGAAGAAAGTAAGTGAGTGAAAGAGAGAATGTCTTCCAAACTTGTGAGTCTGCCAGCTGGAATGGCAGCATGTCAAAAAGAACATAATACATATGCAACACAATATAAATGACTAAATTACATGACTGTCACAAGGGGAGAGTGCCTTCCTTTTAGTACGTGTCAGAATTCAGATTGTTGTAAATGACAGTGCCACTGCAGAACACTTCTTACAGGTATCAGACAATGGTGTCTAGTGAGGTTTTAACATATTTTCATTGTGGTTTTCTAAAGCATGATCATCTGTTATTGTTTGTATAAATGTCTGAATAATAATTCCAGAGACCATAAATCTGTGGTGTTTATTGCCACCTAAAAATGCGTATAAAAGTAAGAAGAACACATCACAGCCTTAAAATCTTCTAATTCAGTCTTTTCATTTGATCCCACAAGTTTGAAATAGGAAAAGAAAAAGCCACAGTCACATTGATGATGGTTTTCATCTGTGCCATTAAGAATTACAACTTATAACTCTTTTCACTTTCTTAGTCATACTGGTCTCCATTGTTCCAGTCGTTTTGGGAGTCTGCTCTAAAATGTAATGGTTCTTTATATTTTTTTTTCATTATACCCTACTAAAATTCTCCTACTACATCCTCATAACAACTTAAATTTTGCTTCTGTTCTTAGTGTCTTATCCTCCACTAATATAAATCAGCATAGCTACTCTGCTCTCAAATAAACTGCAGATTTATACTAGTTGAGGTTTTGTTTCCAAGCATTTGGACGTAAATAATAACTATGAATAATAGTTTTTTTCTCTAACCATATCTTAATAAAGAAGAAAAAAAAAAAGGTCCATTAATTTCTTCTGGTAAGTCTTCCTCCTTTAAGCACTTTAATAGTTTGTGGTTCTCTGAACACTTTCCAGTTTGTCCATGTTTTTATTTTTCTGACATACATCTTATTCCACATGTAGTGTCACCACAGTAATGGAGAAAGTAACTTTTACTTCCCTGTAGTGTGACTTGATTCTTCTCTGTGTGAAACCTAAATTGTGCTAGCATTTTTGCTACCAAATCTCTCCTATTTAATTTGTTGAACGTGGTGTCGTTCAGACATACAGCACATCTCGACAAGTATCTTGTCTCTATATTTTCTTCTCCAAAATTTATTGTAGTTATTTGCATTTGGATCAGATTCTGATAGTTCTAATAAAACTGGAACAATTGGCATTTTATTTCAGCAAGTTTGATAGTAATATAAGATGATATTCAATGTCAGAAAGTCTGACAGTCTGTTTCCTGATATACTCTGTCCATGTTTCTTACTCTTCGTACCCTTACTCAGGTCTTTATAGTAATCTATCATTCTCAAATGTGTTGGAATTCCTAAGTGAGTATAACCTGTGGCTTTTGTATTTTAGCTTTTATATATTGCTGATATTCCAGTAAATGGTATTTGCAGGGAGCTCAAAAGACTAAGAAGGATGTAATACACAAAAGCTAGAGAATATAGTTAAATTAATAGATGTATGATTATATATTTTTATATGTTGTTTTTACGTGTACGTGACAAAATAATGATATGACTGCCCTTTAACCACTTCTGAGTTGTCCACTTTCTAAAATATATCATGAGGAGTCCTAAGGAAAACATTGATGGATTCTTTAAAGAATATTTGGGTGTTGTAATGAGTTAAATTAATTTAAAAGCATTCAATTTTTTTAAGTGGAACTGTAGAAAACAGAAAGACATCTATAATCAAATGTTGTGTTTCTGGAAGAGCAGGAGGTATGGCTGAATAAATGGTCTTAAGGTATGGCTGAATAAATTTCAGGACACTAGTAGAGAAGGGTAAAACCTTTGATGCTGAGAAGCAGCAGTATGAATTTTATCCAATGGAGAATTCAGAGTAGGCATAGAAAGGTCAGAATGGTAGAAAAAATATGTCTGTGTTTAGAGTAGATTGAGCAAGGTGTCAGAAAATTCAAAAGGAAAGGATGCTTGTTTGAGTAAATAAGTTCAGAGATGAAAATTTGAACAAATCTCTGTGTGTTCAGGAAGAAATAAAAACTGTCTTCCCTAAGGTAATTAAAGCCACTGTGCAGTAAAAGAGCAAGTCTTTTTAAATAGAGAGCTGTGGTTTCAGTTGGACTAATAAATTCTGTTAAAAATTTTGTTTTCAGAATAGCTAAGGTGACAAAGTCAGTGCTCAAAAGTTATGAAATTATAGATGCAAACATTCCTGTGAAATTTAATTCACCCTTCTCTCACCTTATGACTGCATGTTATAACATAATACTCATTTGTAGAACAGCATGCCTTTTTTTTTCATCTGCTGCTTGTCAGCTAGAGGTAAGGATTTCTGGAATTTTGGCAAGGCAGAAAACAATCCTTTACTTAGGGAACGAAAAACTAAAGTAATATTAACATACCTAAAATTTCCTGGAATAGTGTAAGAAATTGTAATTTGTGCTGCAAAAGTAATTGAGGACAAAAAAATATTAAAGAGTGTGGGTGATTGGCACTGCCAGGCCTCCTTCTTGAGTGGGTGTCACAGGGAGACTGAGAATGAAAAGGTGTAACTGGCAGTCCTGTCATCACTGGTTTTGGTTACTGGTGATACCTAACAAAAAGACAGGGCTTGATGTAAATAAAAAAGAGCTTAAAAATTAACAGATTAGCAGATAGGGGGAGATAAACTATGAGCAACAAGGAAGCTTTGGGAAAGCGCGTAAAGAAAATTCTGCAGAGATGAAAAAAAGCCAAACCACATGTTTAGCATCACAGCCAGTGATGACAAAGATTTTCTTAGCATGAATACTGCATCCACACAAAGATCTTAAGTGCTTCCTCACCCTTTCTCCCCACCCATTCCCAATCCTGGTCTTCCGTCTGTTTTTGGACACTGCAACCAAAGGTTTCTATCAATGAAAGCTGGAAACAGAAAACTGTCTAGCATGCCTCCTACTCAAATCTCTCAGGAAGCAGGGGTAAAAATACCAATAGCATAAGTTAGATTGGAAAGTATTCAAGAGTGTGTGACATAATGAACAAAGTGTAAATGATGGCAAAGCAGTAACAAGGATAAATGGCTAGAAGGACCATTGCTGCACAGCCTCAGAACGTGAACCAACTTCTTGACAGGGAGGGACTGGTTACTAGTCACCATTTACTAGTCAGCATTTACTAGTCACCATCCCTAGTGACAGATGAAAAAGGCCCAGGAGCAGACAAGCACAACCTAGAGTGTAAATGCATGACTTCTTAGATTATCATACTGGGAAAGGTTTTGGTTCCTTCAATCAAGAATGAAATTCTAAGAAAAGGAGCAGAGAAAAGGTCATGCCATGATAAGAGGAAGAACACCTTTGACCACAGATTAGCTAAACTTGTGAGGACAGCTTTAAACTAAGATTAACATCACATCAGTCAATCAATATTACACATTAGGCAAACGTGTAAACAGGACTAAGAAGTAGGGGAGCTGTGGATACTCATAATAAGATCGTAGAAGACACAAATAGGAAAATGGTATGAGAATCTGAAATATCCTCAGCGTTCAACCAGCACAGGCAATAAACAAGAGGATTTGCAGATCTTGATACATTAGTCTTTTTATTATTTAATTGACAAAGAAAAAAGACACTTGGAATGTCTCACATGACATGGGGAGATATGTGGCTTCTGAACCATTCTGAACCATTTTCTCTGTGGTGTAGAATATAGAATCATAGAATAGTTTGGATTGGAAGGGACCTTTAAAGGTCATCTAGTCCAACCCCCCTGCCATGGGCAGGGACATCTTCAACTAGATCAGTCTCAAAGCCCCATCCAACCTGACCTTGACTGTTTCCAAGGAAGGGGCATCTACCACCTCTCTGGGCAACCTGTTCCAGTGTTTCACCACCCTGATCATAAAAAATTTCTTCCTTATATCTAGTCTGAATCTACCCTCTTTTAGTTTAAAACCATTACCCCTTGTCCTATCACTACAGGCCCTACTAAAAAGTCTGTCCCCATCTTTTTTACAAGCCCCCTTTATGTATTGAAAGGCTGCAATAAGGTCTCCCTGGAGCCTTCTCTTCTCCAGGCTGAACAACCCCAACTCTCTCAGCCTTTCTTCATAGGAGAGGCGTTCCATCCCTCTGATGATTTTTGTGGCCCTCCTCTGGACCCACTCCAACAGGTCCATGTCTTTCCTGTACTGAGAACTCCAGAGCTGGACACAGTACTCCAGGTGGGGTCTCACCAGAGTGGAGTAGAGGGGCAGAATCACCTCCCTCGACCTGTTGGCCACGCTTCTTTTGATGCAGCCCAGGTTGGCTTTCTGGGCTGTAAGCAGACATTGTCGGCTCATGTCCAGCTTTTCATCCACCAGTGCCCTCAAGTCCTTCTCCACTGGACCTCCAAGGGCTGCTCTCGATCCCTTCATCCCCCAGCCTGTATTAATACCGGGCGTTGGCCTAGCCCAGGTGCAGGGCCTTGCATTTGGCCTTGTTGAACCTCATGAGGTTCACACGGGCCCACTTCTCGAGCTTGTATATATCGAGAAATAAATTGTTGAACATCTCTGGATATTGATCAATGGAGAGAAAAACGAGCATACTCATGTTCAGAACTTCTACTACACATCCCCAAATTAAGAAGGTCTTTACTTGTGTGTCTGTTTGTAGCAAACCTAAGACTTGGTGTTAATGTGTAAGTTGAAGTCATTTGCTGTGAAAGGGGTACTTCCTGGAAAATCAGCCTATGCCAGTATTAGTAAACTAAACAGTCCCAGGAGCACTCTGGGACACAGGGACCCAGTCACCTCCTCTGTGAAATTAGAAAGGTCCTTTGCATGGTTTTCGTCCAGAGTGTGGCTGGAAGTGCTCTTGATACCCATTGGAGTGGCAGCCATTCGGTGACACAAGTTACCCCTGTCCTGAATCCTGTAACAGACCGCCGTGGTGTGGGAAAACTGCCAGAGCATGGCCAGGACTGCAGGCGAACATTTCCTGGTGAGGGAAGGGAGGTAAAGGAGGAGGTCGCATGCTTCAGTCAGCCACTTGCTTTCATGAGAAGAGGGAGAGACAGACACGCACGAGGACCGTGCTGGGGAAGGACTGGGGTTACAATCACTGGAGTGTAGCATCATCATAGTAAATAGCAATTCTGTCAAGACTGCTGTTTTGGAGAACACACAGTGCAGTTACACCCAGTGCCATCGGAAACCGCCACTGCATGTGGGTGGCCATTGTCAGGATGAATCATCGACAGCTGCCCAAGCACACTTTGACGGTGTCCCTCGTGTGTGGACGTTGTGGCTCGTGATTGACCGGCAGTGGCTGGGGACGTGGCATGTTTAGTTACCAGGAGGAAAAGCCAGGCAGTCCCCGTGCACCAGCCCCCCTCGGGCAGGGCCTGGATTTCCCCTTTGGAGCCGGCGGCAAGAAGGGAGTGGCAGGAAGAAGTGGAGGGGAGTGAGGTGTACCTGAAGCTTTCTCCCTCTGCCAGGATGTTGCTGCTTTTCATCTCCTGGCTGCCAGACCTGTTCAATGACTCATTTAGTGTCCCTGAAGCAAAGCTTACATGCTATCAGCTTTTTCAGCTTCTAATATCTTTTTGCCCCGGTACAAGAGTATTTACCGCAATACACTCGCCAAAACTTGTTTTGCAAGAGTCCCATATCTGCACTGTCCTACTTAACCTCAACCCCTTCTTGAGGAGAACGGAGTAAGGGAAGGGCCCCATCTGGTCCTACGGTCATCCCAGTCTGCAGGTGATGAGGAAGGCCCATGCCTGGTGTCCTCAATCCTTTCTCATGTCATGTCCATTGGTCTTTCTGCGGAGTGGATGGGGAGTGGACAAATTAGGATTTTAGAAAGTTGTCAGTAAAAGGGACAGGTGTGTTGTTGTGGGCTGCCCCAGTGCAAGTGATGTTGCACATGCAGCTGTTCGGGGTTTATGTCTTTGGTTTTCTAAAGGAGCAGTGATGTTGTAGTGGATCTGCACGTCCACTACAAACAAATCATAGTCCTTACTTGATGCCAGAGACCACCCGGTAGTGCACAAGAATTAAAGAGCAGCAAGTCAGGAAGCAGGAAGATTTGTTAATTGTTAGAAATACCTAAACAATGGGACTGTTTACTAACAAAGGTAAAATTCATGTCATTGACAATAGCCCAAAACAGCTTAGAAGAATATACATTAAGAATGTTTTTAAGGATGGTTGGTTCGGCCTTGGGACAGAGGACAGAATTAGATGATACTTCAGGGTTCCTTGCTCTTGTTTCTTTGATATCTGTTGTCCTATTCTAAATACAACATATGCAAGAAAAAACATAGTTTTGGTCTTTATTTTAGCATTGTTTTATTTACACAGCACCAAAAAGTACTAGCAAGAAGCAGCTAAGGACACTGTTTCCTTCCAGAAAGACCAAGTCCTTGCGTGACAGCAACATGAAAAGAGGCAAAAGGTAATAGCATCATTTAGTATCGAAACACATAACAAAATAAAGGGTAGAAAAATTATTTGAGAAGCAATTACTATTTGCTATCAATAATAACCAGAGGAAAATATTATGAGACAAAGCTCTGAGCTCTGTTTACGTAACCAAAGCTGGCTGTCATGTTCAGGATTATTAAATAAGAAGAAACTTTAAAGTACATAATACCAACACCCTTTTTAAACAAGTTCTTGCAGAACCTTTGATAAAGAAGTCAATAAGCCTCTATAAGCCTCTAGACATCTACAATTAGGTAAACTGAAGCAGATGAAATAACTAATGAGGAACAAAACATTGCAAGTATTTTTATGTGTTTGAAAATTAACTCCGTGTTTATTTAGCATATACTTTTGATGCTAGACTATTACTGTTATCATATATCTAACACTTACCCAAGAAGAAAATATTAAAACACAACAGCATTTATTAACCTCTGTATGTAGTATCTGGAGTAAGGTGCACATAAACAAAAAGGCATTTTTATTTGAAAAACCTTTTTTTCAACGTCTTTGGCTTTAATAACTGAAGAAGTAGAAGACTCGTAACGTAAGTTTCATGAAAGTATGATATGAATAGGCACAGTAAAGCTTCATCTCCCTTGTTTAATACAACACAGTCTCTATCCTGACCTGCAGCAACCCTGCTTTCATTTTTAACAAATTCTTGCTTATTTAAGGAGAAAAAACCCATCATTAAAATCAGGAATATAGTTTTGCGAATTGGACAAGGATGATGTAAAGCAAGATCAGGGCCTCATTTGTCGTACTGAGTAAAGACAGAGCTAGGTTTCAGCTGGAAAGTTCAATCATGAACACTATGACCCTCAGATCTACAGCTGCAAGATTCTCCCTTACATCATTTTTATTAAAACATGTCTGTGTGGGACATGAGGGCATTTCTCAGTCTATAGCAGGCAGCTAGCATATGGTAAGCCATATTTAATTTTCTTCATAACGTTGAGAAATGTATTAAAACAAGAAATGTCAGAGGTGAAAAAGGTCTTGTATTTATGTAACTTATGAACATTGTAGAAAGAGAAGTGTTTATATTCTAAGAAAGAACTGGATTTAAATTAAAAATATTTTCTGGATGCAAGTCTGAACAGCGTTCACAAAGATGTTCTTTAAATAAGACCCTCAAATATAAATATTAATGCACTAAACTAATGTGTTGTCTACTACTCTGCCAAGGAATATTATCATGATGGAAAGTAGATGGTTCTTCTGCTAGGAACAGACTAAATCAGAACACTCCAAATATGAACACTAAGCAAGACGTGGAGACAGAATGACCTTGAAACTCTGATGCATGCCACTGCTTTCTCATGTTACACTGGGCACTATAGAGCAATTATGTTGGTTTGGGGTGCCATTCTCTTCATCTTCCACAGTATGTCTGGACTACAGTAACCTCCCCAAAGTGGGGTCTGCCATACCTGACCTTTTTGTGACTGGATTAAGTTAGGGATCTTTAAGCTAAGGCTTCCTGTGCTGGTTTTGGGACAGAGTTAATTTTCTTCATAGTAGCTAGTATGGGGCTATGTTTTGGATTTGTGCTGAAAATAGTGTTGATTGATAACGCAGGGATGTTTTCGTTGTTGCTGAGCAGTGCTTACACAGAGTCAAGGCCTTTTCTGCTTCTCACACCACCCCATCAGCAAGTAGGCTGGGGGTGCACAAGAAGTTGGGAGGGGACACAGCTGGGACAGCTGACCCCAACTGACCAAATGACCCCCATACCATATGACATCATGCTCAGCATATAAAGCTGGGGGAAGAAGACGGAAGGGGGGGACGTTCGGAGTGATGGCGTTTGTCTTCCCAAGTAACCATTAGGCGTGATGGAGCCCTGCTTTCCTGGAGGTGGCTGAACACCTGCCTGCCGATGGGAAGTGGTGAATGAATTCCTTGTTTTTCTTTGCTTGTGCGTGTGGCTTTTGCTTTCCCTATTAAACTGTCTTTATCTCAACTCACGAGTTTTCTCACTTTTACCCTCCCGATTCTCTCCCCCCTCCCACTGGAGAGAGAGTGAGCGAGGGGCTGTGTGGTGCTGAGTTACCGCCTGGGGTTAAATCACACTTCCACACAAATTCTTTTGGTTTGCTGGACAGATAGCCCAGGGAAATTAGCCTCTGAAATTAGGTATCAGGGTTAGGTATTTAAAGGTCAGCAATATAAATATCTCCATTATAAGCTGCTGTAAAAAGAAAGCACAAACAGGCCTATAATATTAATTTTTTCATACTTGTGAATGAGTATACATAAAGTATAATTCCCATATATTTGGTTCAAAATGTGTTGAATAAATTTCTAGTTACAATATCTACCATGTACAGAGCACCAGCATTGTCCTTAAGCAAGGAATTTCTGAAGTGCAAAGTCCTGGCCTATGCTTTAAAGCTAAATCCAACCCAAACTTGGTACAAGGTTGAGTCCAGCAAATAATCTGCTCTCCTATCAAAGGTGACAAACAGAGAAGAATGAAGCAAGACGTATTGCCCATCTTGAAATACATTTTTCTTGAAAAGCCATTCCTGCTGATCAGCACCTGCTCCCCCTGCTTTGCCTCATACAGAATCACTTTCTCTATTTAAACAATTTGATCTAAGAGAAGAACAGCAGATGTTCAGTGAATTACATTTTCTGTGTATTGATAATTTGATTTTAAAAAGGAAACAGGAAATATATTCTTTTGTTTAAAAGAAAAACACTGGTTCAGCCCCCCTTCCCCAACTTATTATTGAAATGCCACAGATTAGAACTCTTCCCCCACAGAAAAAAATCTAGAAATATCTGATGCATGTTTTCATTGATTTTTTTGTCTCTCCTTTTATACTATGACAGTTGCATGCATGTATTTAAAGACCTAAAAAAAAAAAATGCCCAGAAAAGAAAATGCTAAGATTAATAGTTAAATAATTTATTAAAGGTTTTTTCTTAAAATGAAATGAAAGGAATTGCAGTAGGAATCTGCAAAACATCTCCTTATTGTTTTTATAAAATAAGATTTCCCATTCATTTTAATGGTTTCCTCTCACTAAATGCTTAGCCCTGTATTCCAATGGGTTTAGATGGAGAGAACAAATGACCTGGTCAATTTTGAAGTATGTTAGTGACTGCCAGACTCTCATCTCTATAGAAAATGATATTTCTGTATAGTTGCAATGGAAATCTAAGTATGTTGTCAAGTTTATATCTGAGATCATCTCATACCTACAGAGACTCTAGCCTGGCCTGAATTCATGAAGGGAGCATAATTAAATGTAGGCTTAAAAAGTAAATAAGTTACAGAAATCACTACACAAGTAAATGTAGAACAGTGTTAAGCAATGACTTTTAGAATATTGTCAACATGATGTTTTCAAAAAATCTACCTGTGCTAATAACTAACACATTATAAAAAGGTAATTGATTTGTTTTATAGCAAGTAAGTATAATACTGAAAATTCTACTATGGTGGAAATATGTTAAATTAAACCTAGGGACTTCGCTGCAGACTTAGCTACATAAAGTCTACAGTATGTGTTTAGTGTGATTTTAATGCAGCACATCAAAAGTATTTTTACAGAAAAATAAAGTGAAAGTATCTTTGGTAATTGAAGAGTATAATTTGCATAGTTGTCTTACCTATTTCAACTTAATCAAAATTATAAGTCTTTGAGTACATAACAATCTAAGTAATAAAGGGTCTGCCATCAGTCCTCCTCATAAAAATAATGAGTTAAACACACTAATCCACCTTCTAAGCAATCACATGCTCTCTGTGAGGTGGGAGGCCAAATGGGAAGGTATTATTTACTTTATAGGATGTCTAATTTTATTTTTATTATTCAGAATAAAACTTCTTTTTCACCTGTGACTGGATATTAAGTGTGTTGAAAAACTTAATAACCTTGTAGATGAAAGGCTTAATACCTTTGGAGAGAAGATAGCATGTATGATGATGCAAGTAGCTCGATCTTGTTATTAATGTTACACAACTTTGTCTAATCCTTCATCCTTATCAAAGAGTCATATTGCTCCCCATCTAGCCAGCTGACCTTTTCCTGTGAAACCGTGAAAGTGTTGCTTAAAGAAGGTTGAGGTTCTGACATTTTTCAGCTCTTGGGAAATGGGAATGGGAAACTGGACAAAGGCCAAGAAGTGACTTTTGCAGAGCCCATTGATACTTGTGTATTCCCCCCCAAATGTCTTTCTATCCACCTGTCTTCTCCCACCCTAGTCTTTGTGGAACCCTTTTTTTGCTCTAAGCACATGTAAAGAATATTTTCCTAGCCACTTTGATCATATCTGTATTTCCTTTCTGTACATTTTATAGTGTTTTTCTCCTGCATCATGTTGATAGATGGTTATCAATATGATGTAGAAGGCGGCCCTAATGCTAGCCAAAGCTCTGCATGGGCTACCCTCACTTTGTCAGTCATGTCTCATTTAGTCCTGAAAAGCTGGTTCTTCACTCTGATCAGTTTATGCTGCCAGCCTCCATTGCACAGTTGCTCAATTTTTTAAGAAGTACTTCTATTTTTCTTGGCCAGACACAAACAAACGGATTGCTTCTCTGAAATTTCTGAACATCCAGCTAATTCTTCCTCTTCCCAATTCTCCTCCAAATTCTCTTTTGCCATATGCACAAAAGGCTAGACAAACATTCTGGAATGAGTTGCCACCATGAATGTTAGGGGGAAAAAATCTATATCTAGATGTAGAGACTGTAAAAAAAAGGAAGTAATGAGTTGAAGAAGAAATTATGTTTACAGCATAGTTGTGCCCTGTAACGGAGCACCATATTCGTCTTGTCATACATTTTAAAAAATCATTTTAAAATACTGTAAAAATTAGAGAATGGTATAGCAGCAAAACACAAAAAATATTCTAATATCAGAAAACTACTCTATACTGAGAAGCTCAGTCTGTTCACATTATTAAAAATGAAGTCAAGCCATGACTTGATAAGACTTCCCTCACATGGAAGAGACTGGTTCATGCTATGCCTATGCCTGAAACTTGAAGTTATATATTTTCTAAGCAAGAATAAGGCTCATGTTTTTAAAAGATAGTGTAATGAACTACTTAAAATCCTTCCAGCTCTTAAAGATTTTATTACCTAAACTGAATGTCTTTATTGATTAAACTCTGGATAATTGCCAGTTATGATACCTGTAATGGAGTGACTGGTTCTGCAGTCTATAGGACTTATTAATCTAATAAGATTGTATCATTTAGTTAATTTTTGTAACTAAAGTAAACATTTCTGTTTTATTGCTGATCACTGCAGTTTTCTTTGTGTCCCCATCATTTCCATATGATACAATGGTCAAGGTATCATTCTCTTAGAAGACAGCCATTAATTCATCTGCAATTGTGTTTTTCTACATTAGCTTTCTTCTCCCCTGTGAAAAGTGTATTTGATACTTTAATTCTAAGAATATGGGTGGGCTTTTTTTTTTTTCAAGTGAAGCTATGTACTAATTTACAACAGGGCTTTTCCACAGAAAGAGTCTGCATATTCTCACTCTGTGGAAACATGAGAGAGCATATCCTTCAGAGAGAGAGGAATAACCTACCTAGCATTTACCAGCGTGTGCCTCAGGGTAAGAACATTGCATATGGGTAGTTCCTGAAGAGAAATGGATGTGGCAAAGATTCAAACCTTGGTGTACCCTGGGATAACTTGTTTGTCTGCTCATGTCTTTAATTTTCTAATTTCAGGAATTTTCAAATGCATTTGTTCACAAACAATATGATGGCTACTACACTTACATTAATTTGAAGAGGATATATAGTATGAAAAATATTTTTTATAAAATATGAGAACAATTAGTACGTTTTCATGAATCTGTATCAACTAATCCAACTTAAGACCGCAACTTTTTTGTAAAACAGAAAAGAAAAAGAAAGCAGCTTTCTCCTTATTCCCATGTAAACCTCATAAAATCAATGAAAAAGTAGGTGTGAGAGCAAGATTTGCTCTTCAACCTCCTGTTGCTCCTACGGTGCTTCTGGTAAACAGAAGCATCTTCATTTCTATCTATGAATTTAAAATTTGTGCTGCTATCTTGCAGTGTTTCAGTGTGGTGGAACTAATAATCAGCTATTCACCTTGACATCAGAGTTGTATAAATTTCCTTGATTTTTTTGTTTTTGAAAAATACGAACTGTTTGGGCACCTGGAGTATTCAATTCATAACACTCATCTGTCTGCCTATTTAACTCCTTTTGATTTGTGATTTTTCGAGCTGGACTATCTGACATCCCTCTATTATTGCTAAGCAGTTTCCTTCAGGCTTTTTTCCCTTTTAACAGACTTATGTACTACATATTCAGGATGTTAAGTGAATATTTTAAAAAGGTGGTTGATATTTGCTCATGATTGTGCTTTTAGGTAGCATTAAGGTCTTCACTGAAGTTGCTTGTATCATTCATTTCAATGTTTTCATTAATTAGTGTCCAGGAGATATTCTTTCCAGTCTTGTCTGCTGTAGAATTTTTATCTCTAAAATTATGACTTCTAATGTAGATTCACTTGCACAGAAGACTAATAGCTTGGGGGTTTTAGGCATTTAATTACATAATATAATTTAGAAAACATAATTTTCTAAAAGTGATTTTAAAATACCACATTAATAGCACAGTTTTTAGCATAATACAATAATACTGTTTTTATCCCTAATGCCAATGGAACTTCAATAATGTTAAGAAGGAGTACAGCAAAGTTCTGAGTTGGAAAAGCGTATTTCAGTGACCTTGCTTCAAATTATTTTTTTGTGTAATAATGGCCTTTCAAACGTAAAAATGTTCCTGGGGAAATTCTACAAATGTTGCAAGAGTTGAGAGCTCATGGGTTTCTTTGGGTTAATGGACCTAGTTTGTAAAGAGGTAAGGGAAAAAGTTTACTAATTTGATGGTTCAAGGGAGGCAGTAATATAAGGAATATCTCTCATAGGCCACAGGTTTTGTCAAGGCTCCACTGAACAGATTTGGAAATGCATTTTATAAAGATGTTTTGCTTTAATAATCTGTGTAACTGTATACTGTGTAAGAAATATCTATCTAATTGTTACTTTTTTAACAATCTGGTGTTTGACAAAGTGTTTTGTTGGCATTTGAATTGTTATTTATAGGTAAGAAATGAAAGTAAATTGTGATTTTAACAATTGCTTCAAATCAGCAGGAGCGCTTGTTAAAAGCCACTGAGAATATTTTTCTGTCCTCTGAAAGGGAACACTTGGTTAGTCAAGGCCATCCAAGCCTAGCTTCTCTCATTAAGAAGGAAAAAAAAGTCTTTGTTAAGCTCTTATGGACTATTTTAGAAGTATTATTGTTGAAAATGATTTCTAGTAATGTAGTCTAAAACTTCACTTGCCAAAATGCATATGGTCTAATTTTTCTTTACTTTTTAATTTACTTGTTTGCATTTATTTAACAATTCTGTTTTCAAATGTAAGCCTTTTAGTGTTAATTGTTTAAATGTCTAAAAGGATATAAACTTCTTTTATGATGTCAGTTTTCAAGTGGTTCATATGCAAATAATCTAATACTTACTGTTGGCACTGCTGTGTAAGCAGTATTTTTTCTAATATAACAATGGGAAATCCATGGACCTTTAGATAACTGTGCAGGGGATTATAATGGCTGAACAGATAAGGTGTCCTGTTTAAGAACCCCACTTGTGAATCTCTACTGCCAAATATGTCTGCCATGATTAAGATGAGTCACTAAAGCAACTTCCATACAATTTTGTTTTCTTGTCAGTAGAGAAGAAATGGCTGGATTGGAGAAAGACTTGAGGAAAGACTTGAAGAGGAATGACTGTTGCATTTGGGGACATTTTGTCACTTTAAAGTAGGCGAGCTAGTTCTCGCCTGGATGTGAAGTCAGAAAGGGACTTGAAAGCTTTTCCAAAAAGATTGAGCTGCTGAGGTCTAATGAAATGACTGTGGGAAAGGTACTGATACCATAGGATGGTTCGTCTTCCTGTCCCATCCAGGAAAACAACTAGGTTTCAGCCCAGTCAGTCTTCAAGGGAACAGCAAATAGTTCCTCTTATCAGTCCTCATCAACTCATTCATTTCCTGGAGGGACAGGAAAAGCACTAGCAACTGCCAAAACTTTTGGGGCATCCTGGAGAGAAAATTAGCTCTCCAGGGTATAAATGCAAAATCTCAGACAGTTTCAACCAAACTGAGAGTGCAGACTGGCAAAGTAATGAACAGTTGCCTATGATTATGTATAACAAGGTAATCCATTTTGTAGCATAGGGAATTCTCACCCCACATCTTCATTACACTTTAGCTTTATTAGTATTTTAAATTCAAAATTTATTTAACTGTTCTTCATTTTGATCAAAGGACATTAAAATATTTCTCTTAGCCAATAGTCCTCTGTCTGCATTCCCATGAATACTAGAAGCACCGTCATTACATTCCCATCCAGCAACGCCTCTTCTGTGTTCTTATTTATCTTAGATACCATTAGATCCATGTTTGCCAATGAATTTTGCAAACTGCTTTGGAAAACATTTTTGAAACTTCTGCCTTTAAACTATTTTCTGCTATGCCAATAATAATTCTTACCCCATCTACTCCAATAGGTATCCCATCCTCAGCCCTAGTATGGGAGTGCCTGCTGCTAACAACTGCAGCCATCAGCAGGTACAAATGTGAGTTTACACAACTGTGAAGTGAATACAAACAAAAACCTTAAGAGGTAGTGAATATCTTTTGAAAATTTAATAAAGAAGGTATTGTGCCTATCTAGGCAATATCTTTAATTGGCTTTTTGAAATGTATTTATGTAGGCAAATGGAATGGATAAAATTCTTGCATAACTTTAAAAAAAAAGTCTTTTATAAGTATAGCGTGACATACCAAAGGTAACTTGGAAGGAAATTCTTTCTACTCCAGTATCAAGAACTTCATCAAACATTTTCTTGATTACTGTGGCAATTATACCAGTTTACATCTTAAGTAGATCTAGCTCACAAAAGAAAGGGTGTATTGTACCCATTTTGACCTGTTAAGGAAAATTGGGTGGCACCTAAGTCTAATGCATAGCAAGAGAAAACAGAAATGTGATAGGAAATCTACAGGTGGAGAACTTATATATCTGGCTAAACAGTGTTTCTCATCTCAAAACTGACCTCATTTAAGGAAGAATCACTAAAAGCACCACTAAAGTGTTTTAAGGATGGGGAGGGGAGAGGGGAGGGGGGAGGGGAGAAAAAACTGTTTTAAAAAACAAAAGCAAAGCAGTTTATCTCGGATTAAAAAAAAAAAATCAGATCAACCAGAAATGAAACTTTTCAGTATTTTTAATTTGCCACATTTCCTCTCCTCATTTTTCTTTCCTAGTTCAATATGAACACACCCTTGAATTCCTCTTCACTGTTCTGTGATCTCTGTTCTATCAGTGATAATGCTGATTTCTTCTCTAGTTTAATGTCTGCATGCTCAATTTTAAAGTAAGATAACCAAAGCTAGATGTTTATGTTTCTTTCTAAGCCCTTTTCCCCTTATTTTTCCCTGTAGTTGTTGGCACTACTACTGGTCTTGGATTCACACATATCTTTAGTTAAGGTATTTTTTCTTTACTGTAGAACTAGGTATACAAACTTTATAGGAAACTTAGCAACTTTTTCAATAATTCATTTCCAGTATCTAAATTTACCTGTCTAACTGCCTGACTCTTATTCTGATCCTCTGTTATCACTGCAGTTGCATCTTGGCCTTATATAATCTGTTCAAAATACTATTAATGTTATTTTCAAAACTTACTATTTTCACCTTTTAAATTCTTCCATGAGTGGCATTATCAACTCACCATATTTTACAGCATCAAGAATAAGCTTACCATTCTTATTTTGAACACTCTTCAAAATTGTGATCCTAATTATTAAATAATAAATCTTACATCTTATCAGGTTTCCTAGCCCCACTACTCTGCAAGTGGTATTTGACTTTGACTTTTTGTTACTCAGTTTTCCCCAGTTTCCTTATAATTGCTCCACAAACTTTCTTAAAAAGTTACGTTTCTCTGCTTCAACCAAAGATTATCCAGTTCCTTAATATTATATGCTTGTCTATATCTTAAAAAATATGTTTACAGCTCTTTATAACAAAGTGTATGTAACTGATCCTTCCGTTATTAGGGCATTTTATTGAAAGTGGGTTTTGGTAGAAATGTACTTTTCTCTAAAAAAACCCCATAAACGATATTTTGCTTTTCCTAAAGATTTTCAGCTTTTCATCAAGAAACTGAACTCTTCCAAATCACCCAAATTTAAGATGAGTATTTCAGAATTCGAATGTCTGCCCATGACTGTCTGAGTAATCACTGGATTACATTGGATAAGATACAGAATGTTCCCAAGTTGACGCAAAATGAAGTTGTTTTGGCTGGGGTCTGTTTGTATCTTCTTTTCCTCTTCACTGTTGGACAGTGGGCCACTGTCTTCAGAAGGCCAGAAGGCCCCTGCCTGCATAGTCCTCTTGACTTTTGGAGATAGTTGCCAGTTTTTAAGATCAAGCTACAGGGGAAGATAACTAAGAAACAGCTATCAGTTTTGAAAATTGATTAAGACAGTGTGAAGTGGTCTTTCACGGACCAAGATATGTTTAAGAGAAAGAAGGGGAAAGTACCAGAAGCAGAAAACTGGATACACAAGCGGGACAGGATCAGATCAGGAGTCATGAGCTACAGGGGCAGAGATCAAAAACACCCTATGGGACTCTAATCTGAGATCAAAGAAGTGTTTCAAACTGCTGAGGAAACTGAGACAAGGGAAAGCATGGAGGTGTTTTATCTAGATTTGTATACTTACCCTAATATAGAAGGTGTAGAATTTGGTATCCTTATAGAGCCTCTAAAGCTATTTGCCGTAGCTATCGTTTGCCTCGAAGAAGTGAACTATCCCTCTTGGTTTTTCTTTTCTTTCTTTTTCTTTTTTTCTATGGATAGTCAATCCTAATCTAATGATTGCAGTGCTGTGAGACTGTGTGGTCTTTGCTCTGTGCCAAGTAATGACAAAGACTGAGCTTCACAATATGCCATGGTGGCGGATGGAAACAAGGAGTCATCAGATCTAGCACTGCAGAAGGGACTTTAAACTTTAGTGTGGCAGGACCTAAACAGAGAAGTCCAATGAATATCCTTTTGAGAAAGCAGTATCAAAGCTCATTTGTCTCTGTACGTTTGTGGTAGTCCTTTACGCATGGATCCCAATCTAGGTGGCTGCTACCCTGGAGTGTTATTGCTATACTTTTTCTGGGGAGGAAAAAATAAAAACATCCCAAACCACCAAACCTGGGCATTTTGCTGAACAACTTTAATTTCTCTGAAACATTACTAAAGCAATATCCCAGAAAGCTCCAGGGGTAATGCAATGCTTTAATTTCCTCTTTTCAAACAGAATTGAATGAGATTGTTCATTCAGCATGTCCTCCATCTTATTTGAAAACACATATTTAAAAGAAAAATCAGATATAGGTTGTAACCATTCTTTCTATTTGCAGGAGAGATTTACTAGCCCCCAGGAATTTCAACACTCATTTTAGCAGCTGGTAGATATGAAAGAGTAAGAAACTTGTCAGAACAGGTGACATGAGGATAAAATTCCATAAATCTGTTTTAACCTGTGGAATCACCTTTTGCTTGATAGCAATCTCTCTGTGATTTAGAGAGAGGTTATAGTTTGTAATAGTTTGAGCCCCGATCCAGCAGCCACGATCTCCTGAGTTCTACCCAGGCTGTAAAACTGACTTGCTGTTAAGTCCTATTTAAGCCATTTCTATGTATGTTTCCAGATATTGAATCCTATATGACTGGAATATTTTAAGACACAGATAACGTGTGTTTGCAAACTATCCTGAAACCACAGAGGGGCATTTATATAATCTCTGTGCCTTATGGTACATGTCAGCTAGCAGGACCAGCTTAAATAAATGTTTCACAAATATTTTGTAAGTTTTGGAACACGTAACTAGAAAAAAATGAGAGCCACTTTTTTCACTGAAATAGCAGCCTGACTTTCTGGGAAAGAGATTAATTTTCCTCACTATTGATCTAATTGACAAGACATTTCTGCCTTGAAAAAACTATCTAAAACCAACAGCATTATGCTGTATTCTATCTATTAATAATTCAGACAGCCTTTTGTAAGTGATTTCATTGAGAAGTATTTATTTGAATAGAAAAAAATCATGCATCTAATAATCCACTTATATCAGTCCAGTTACATTAAAGAACTTGCATGTCACAGTTTAATATTTTATATGCAACCACTAACACTCTGCAGCAATTCATTTTGGTGTGACATAACACCATTGCACTTTTAAGGGAACTCTTTTAGCAATGTTCTAGAAAAGGTTGGAAAATCTTCAAATATTTAAGAAGGCCGCATCATGATGTTTCGAAAATGTTTTGTTAACTGCTAAGTTTGTCACCATGCAGATAAGCTTGCACATTTTTATAAAAGTTTTCTCTTCCTTTTTGTTTCATTTATGAGCTGGTAATAATATGAAAATTTATAATAGGAATTATAACTCCTTTCTTATGACTTCTTTCTGTTTCTTTATATCTCGTGTTATACTGCAACTGTGTGGAGCAAGGTTGTTTATTAGAAATTCCAAACCAACAGAAATGTATACCCTTAATATTGAAGTTTATTATATCAACACTAAAAAACCCCAGTACTGGAACTCTTTCCAAAACAGTTCTTTAACTACAGCCAGAAATATACCCGGTATCCAAAAATTACAGCTACATGTCTGAAAGAATGCAAAAAACTTTGGAAGCATATATGAAAGAGTTTTTTATGATTATCGAATTATTAAATTATCATCATTAAATATATTAAGTGCTTTGAGTAAATCACTTTTCAAAATTATATTGAATAGACAATGGCATGTTTCAAAGATATTCCAGGAGAAATTAACTGCTTCACAAATTTATAGCAAGCTTCTGGAATAAGATCAGAAGTGAAATAAAGATCAGAGGTTTCCATTAATTCTGTTAAGATATTTATCTTCTAGCAATAGATTCATGTCTCTCATGGCATTCTGTAAAAAGTTCTCTATAAGTATATCATTCTCATATTTAAAGTATTACTGGATGTACTTATACATAAATTTGACAGTCTTGATGTATTGCAGGCAAGTCAAATGGTTGTTGAACAGGACAATATCTGAATTACTGATTGTCTAAATTACCCAAAAGTTTAACCATCATTACCCCTCCTTATTCAGGAGAATGTATTAGTGCAGAAGCATCCAGCAGATCTGGGCCTTCCTTAAATACCTTTACCCCATTCTACAAAAAGAGGAAGCAGTAGAAATCAACTGTTTAATGATTAAATCCTTTGTCTGATTTGACAGGCTGTTCTTGCAAACTCTTTGTGATTTGTGAATGGGTGGCTGTTCAGAATGAGATGCCATTAATGTTTTACAAAACAGAGATTATTAGTGTGCTAATCTGTATCTCTTCCTTTTATAGATGGCATAAAATATACTGAGGAACACTGCTGATTACTGAGTTTTCAGTTTGATGTCTGTGGAAGTACATCATGTGTTAGTAGAGGGAACCCACATAATTGTTCGGACGTCTAAATTTGAGTCAGCAAAAAATTGCTGAGAAATTACATTTAGAGTTGATCAATAAATACCTTTTTAATGTTAATTTTTATTATTATTTTTAGATGACAATGTTAGATTTGTATTATATACATGTGTTTAAAACTATAGATTTACCCTTTGATATCATAACGATTCTCTTGCTGTGAAAACATTTTTTGTAGAGCGCTGTCACCATTATTATTTTCTTCAGATAACTGTTGAAATAATAAAACATGTAAGCCCAAAATACAGTATAAGTTTACATATATAACATGTGGTTTCATTAATTAGGTATCAACTGAAATGAAGAACAGTAAGAAGATATACCTTTCTTCTTTAATCAGCTATTGGCACTTTCCTCTCTTTTAGCATTTTCTGCTTTAAACTTGTCTGTTGCTTATTCCTCCTGTGTTGTACTTTTCTTGTATTTATTCTCAGCTGCAAGTTCTCCTCCTATTCCTACAATGTCTTCCAAAATCCCACTTGTTCTTTATTATACTGAGAAATCAGGAAATATCAGATCAAGGTAGCTAGTCCAAATTTAATTTATCCTCCCTTCCTCCTCTTTGAATATATATTAGATTATATAGCCTTTAATTAGCTGTTTAAATAGCTTTTTTCCATATTTTCCTTCTTCCTTTAGCGTGTAGGATGGCTGATATCTCTAAAAGCAGCCACCCGGTATTTTATTCAGTATATGCTTCATTACAGTAAATGGGACTACTTCCAGGCTCACTTCTAGAAAAGAAGGTTCTAAAACTTGATTTATTGATGTCTAAGCCTGACATCCTAGAAATCTCCCTTAGGTGCTAAAAAAATCCTGGAGCACCAAAAACCTACCTCGGGGAACTCTGTAGAGAGCACAATGGTTTTCAGGACTCCTGAAGGAACTGATATTTTTCTTTTATTCTGTAGGGCATATTTACTACAGCTGCTTCAAGAGACACAAGCTCACCCTGCTCCTGTTTCAAAGGAAGCAAAGCCAGGAGACTGTGTAACTGTACCACCAAACCTGATGAGCCCTGCTGCAATGTAGAGTTTGTTACCCAAGCTCTCTGCTTTTTTCACAAGGTCACATGGCTCTTGGATAGCTCAAGGCAGTTCACATTGTGTTTGCATTTGCTGAGTAACAAGAGAGCTTTTGAATGCCAGCGCTATATTGTGCAAGTAAACTTTGAGAGCTGACTCTGCTGTGGGGGTCTGGCAATGAGAATTAGCCTGGTTTGGTGTCCGAGTGCTCAGCTCCTTCTGATTTGCAAATGTAACTCTTTTTCTCCCTCCTGATTGGAGAGGCAGACGTGATCCCTTCCATCATGAATTATCCTATGATCCTTTGCCTTCTGATGGTACTAATTCTGGAGAAGGGGAAAGATTTGGAGTACACCCTTTAGCTTCAGGTTTTCTGCAGGCTTCTCAATGCTGAGTGTAGTGTTTTTATAAACACCGGTCTAGAACACTTAATTTTCCCTGTGAATTGTTTGGGAATACTGAATACAAATTGACTTGCGTCACAGAAGCAGCAATCGCACACAGTAAGTAGAAATTTGCAGAGAAACATGTATCCTCCTAAAACTCCCTTCTTACAATACACAAATAAACTATGTTGTTTGGTCTGTCCAGCTATTTCTTAGAGCATGCATATTTTTCTGATATTTCTATCCAGTAACTTTCTGAAACTGATCCATGTACTGTGGAAATGCAATAATAATTAGTGACCCAGCAGAAGAAACCCACAATTTTTAATGTTTTGCACATTCAATTCATGCAAATATTTTAGTCTATCATGCCTTCATATTGTGTTTGTGAAAAACACTGCTCAGATGTATTATGAAATTCAAATTCTAAAATGGTTTCTAGTGAAAAAAATCTTTTTATTGATTGAGGGAAACTATGGAGAGTAAGATACTGTCGTTTTACTGGAACATGTTATTATCAGCTTTTGCTGGAGAACACTGGATTCTCATTTCAAGAGCCACTCTAAAGGTGTCTTTTAAAGAATTTTAGAAGAAAAAGCATAGAAATCCTCTCAGAAAGTTTTTGCAAGATGAACTCTCAGAACGCGAAAAAGTCAAACATCTTAAGTAATGTTGTGGACCCACCCTCTGTTTCCACAGGACGTGTTCTCATTCAGGAAGTCTGGTGCTAATTACTTTGAATCAAAGAGCCGGACAAGCATATCCTTCCAGTTTGGAAGATATGCATCTGGCGGGGTTAAGAAGGGATTCTGCTAATGCTCAGGTAACTGCTACATGGGAAAATATTACCACTCATTCTTCTGTTTAGCAAAAGTTATTACTCATGCGTGAGTCACAAATGAATGGAGAATAAATGGATGAGACAGAATGACCTTTTAACTCTTAATCTTATTTTTCCACATATTTGTCTACAAAAATTTTCTGGGGTGCTGGATGCTGTAGCATAGGAAAAACCAACAAGAAAAAAAGGAAAAAAAATTGCTTTTGTTAGGTACATTTGCTGGTGATTTGAATGAAATTGAGTTACTCTGCCAAATCAAAAAAATGTGGTCAGGATCTTGCAGCTAGTCTTTAGGAATTCCACTGTAAGAGGTTGAAGGATGAGTCCTACATTATTCTCAGGTTGTCTCTGCGGTTTTGTTTTTTGTTGATAAGTCTTCAAACAACCAAAAGAACATTTCATTCTCTGATACTATCAAATGGTTGAAGTTTTTCCTATAAGACCTTTCCTACATAGCCACATAGTCAAAAATTGTATAATTTCACATCAGATTTATTACATCATCTTTTTTCTGACATTGACTAATATAAATCTCTGTGTGTGTATAAATATTGCTTGTATCTATTGGGTGCTGCTGTAAAGATTATGCCCCTGCTCATGTCACACATTGCTTTGTAGCCTGAAACCCACTCTACTCTCCTTTACCAAAACGAGATATTTGGTTTTACTTTCGAAACTACCATTGATTTTATCCCATTCTTCAGCTTTCATTAACAGAAAACATCATTTGCCACTTTCAGTCAGCCAGTACTGCAGCTTTTTCTCCCATTTAGAATCATAGAATCATAGAATATCTCAGTTGGAAGGAGCCATAAGGATCATCAAGTCCAACTCCCTGATCCTTGCAGGACTACTTAAAACAAATCATATGACTAAGAGCATCATCCAGACACTCCTTGAACTCTGACAGGTTGGGTGCCATGACCGCTTCCCTGGGGAGCCTGTTCCAGTGACTGACCACCCTCTCAGTGAAGAACCTTTTCTTAATGTCCAGTCTGAACTTCCCCTGAGGCAGCTTCATTCCGTTTCCACGTGTCCTATTGCTGGTCACCAGAGAGAGGAGATCGGCACCTCCCCCTCCGCTGTCCACCTTGAGGAAGTTGTACACTGTGATGAGGTCACCCCTCAGCCTTCTCTTCTCCAAGCTGAACAAACCAAGTGACCTCAGCCGTTCCTCGTAAGTTTTTCCCTCGAGACCCTTCACCATCTTTGTCACCCTCCTCTGAACACACTCTAATAGTTTGATGTCCTTATATTAAGGCACCCAAAACTGCACACAGGGCTCGAGATGGGGCCGCACCAGTGCAGTGTAGAGTGGGACAATCACCTCCCTTAATTGGCTAGCTATACTGTGCTTGATGCACCCCAGGATACGGTTGGCCCTTTTTGCTGCCAGGGCACACTGTTGACTCATATTAAACTTCCATTGACCCAAACCCCCAGGTCTCTTTCCACGGGGCTGCTCTCCAGCCTCTCATCCCCCAATTTGTACGTATAACCAGGATTACCCTGTCCCAGGTGCAGAATCTGGCACTTGCTTTTGTTAAATTCCATATAATTGGTGATTGCCCAGCTCTCTAGTTTACCCAGATCTCTCTGTAAGGCCTCTCTGTCCTCGAGGGAGTCCACAGCTCCTCCTAGTTCAGTATCATCAGCAAACTTACTTAATGAATGTTTGAATCCTACATCCATATCATTCATAAAAACACTAAGGAGCATGGGTTTTTTACTAGGTTTTAAACAAGAATGCTTGCAGTTTCTCCCATGTGTAGTTCCGCGAAAAAAAACCTAAGTCATTTAATTGTTCTCTTTAATGTTTTTCCTTCAAATTCTTATTTGCCATGCTGGTTTCAAAACTTGGCAGCAGTGGAGACACTATTATACTAATATTGTATGACCTTATACTCCTACACTTGTATCCTTTTGTTGTATCTTACGTTTATATCACAAACTCCCTTGAGACAGGGGCCATTGTATGTTTGTGAAGCCCCTAGTGAACTGAAATGTACTCCTATGTCACCATAGGTCCTAGAAGTTACAGTATTATAGTAGTAGTATAGGAATAGTAACTTGAACCTTTGTGCTCAAGAAAATGTGCAGTAACTCATGTGCAACGTACAGTTTTGCCAGGAGTAGGGCTTTCACAAGTTGCTGAGTATCACTGAAATACAAACTGTCTGCAGAAAAAGAACACAATCCATTTGCTGTATCCACAGTGGACGGTAGAAAAAATGATGGGCATAAGCAGCAAGAAAAGGTCTGGTTCAAGTTTAAGGAAAAATTTTTATCACTAAGGAGAGTGAAATGTTGGAGGAGCATGAAATCTGCGTTCTCAAAACTATGTAAGGAGAGGTTATACAAAGATCAGTTAAAGGTGACAGAAAATGGGCTTTGGCCTCTCAGGAGCCCTTCCTATTCTTACTGTAAATTTTGCAGATAGGTATGTATATGATATTGTTAGTGTGACATGGTTCCAGATTTCAAAACACCAGGGAAAAAAACCATGATTTTAACAAAAGGTGGTATTTAAGAAGCAAAATAATGATGAATCAAGCCAACTTCAGAGTCAAGAAATGTTATGTAAAGGATTTTTAATTTGATGTATAATATTTTTGTGGTCTTATTATGTTTTAATTAAGGAGTGTTGTTATTTTTAACGTTATTTTTATGTTTAGTCATATAGAGAGGTCTGAAAGATTCTATTTGAACAAAGTCTCCTTTTTCTTCCTGTACATCTATCTATTTTGAAGTCAAATCCCCTGTTTTTTATTAGATATTTGTCAGTCTCAGAGAAGATAACTGGGAGTTTTGCAAGCTCTAACTAAAGGAGCAAAAGCACAGAAAACTTTTACATAGATACCTTTGTTTCTGAGACTTTTGTTTAAATACGCTGTAAGAAAAACAAAAATGAAACGCTTGGGTTTATAGTCTCATCTCTGCTTTGAACATCTGAAGCTTCACAGAACAGATAGAAAAATGCCTAAAAGGATGAGAAGATTAGTTTGATGAGAGTCATGCCAGAAGATGAAGAAACCACTTCCATTTGTGAAGATCAGTGTAAAAGCTAACATTAAATTCTCAGAACTTTGTCTACGTCAGCTGTCTGCAATAGTCAAAGCAATGTGGATGGAATTAGTCAATGCAATTAAATGTAATTCCTAGGCTTGTTTATTGTAGACATTGAGCTGTTGTACCTTTGGGCAGCAGTGATTCAGTGGAATGGAAATGTGGTCTTGATAACCGACCTTTCTGTATATTTTCTTAGCTAAACTGAGGACAAACATGGCATAGCTGATTTTCTGACTCAAACAATTTCACTGAACTGAATAAAAATCTCTTCCACTTTCTGCTAACCAAATTTTGGTCAGCAGATGTTTTAATTTCTTAAATGTAGCCTTTTGCTCATCTTCTGAATCCACACTACCTTCATTTTTCTTGTGAAAAGGCAACATGGAGATAAAATTAGGGTTTTTGTAAATCAAAAAGAAGAAATTTATCACATTTCTATTTGTATCACATTCATACAACACTTTCTGTGATCCACATTAAACCACTATAAGCTGGCACTGAGACCGTGGGAGAAGAAAATAAAAAATGAAAGTATGTTAATGATTTTTGTTTGATCTAGAAAGCTTTTACAATTACAGGATTCCTATCATCACTTTCTTAATGAAGGGTAAATGACAGTGTCAGCATTGCTATTGTGATATTTTTAGGGGTTTTATGTTTAAAAAAAAAAAACTGTCAAAGAGATGATTCTAATACATTTTTCTACAGTTTGTAGTATGTTCTTTATCTGTTGTATGTCGATTCTAAACACAGGTTTAGACAATACTGATGTCCTTATATTAACTATTTAGCTATTTTATTTCCATCACCACTAACAACTAAAAGCTTAGACTATATCTACATCTCACCAACCTCCACCAGCTCCCTGCTCCATTAGGAGAAATAAATAAATAAAAAAAATTCACTTTAGTACAGCTCTGTTTCATTTAACCGTTGGCACACTTCACTAAGGCAGTGTGGGCAGAGTCCTTCTGGTGTTGGCTAAGTAACAGTAAGAATCTTTAGGAGCTGAAATTATCCTTGTTTTATTGCTAGAAAGGCAGAAAGGTTGAAAAAACCGAAGTTATTAAATACTTAGCAAAATGTTAGTTTAAAGCTTGTACCTGGTATTTATTCCATAATATACATTGTAATTATTTGGGGAATAATATATATATAGCTAAAATAAATTCATCCATAAATTTGGCTTATGATGCAATATTACTAAGCAGGTGTTACTGCAAAATTTGTAGTTTCTGCTAGGGAGGTGCCAAACCCAGTAGCCCAACAGAGGTAAGGCCGCCACAGCTCCATGCGTCCAAGTCCCACCAGTTAGCGAGGCTAAGCACGTATTCCCAGTAGGCACACACATAAACACACATGTACAACACCACAAATACACACGTACACACAGCCCGCCATGCATGTAACACAGACAGACATGCTCAGCACTCACACAAAGAGGACCAATGGCCTCATCCAGCTCCCTTCTCTGGCTGAGCAGGATAGAGGTCTGCTAGCAGGAATATATGTACAAGGTGGGTCCACCTAGCAGCTGGATTCAGACATTCAGTTGGTCCAATTGTGGGCCCTGGGTCCCAGTCCCCCGGCTGCTGGCACCTGGACATACAACCCCCAAGTCTGCAGCCCCACTCCAGTTGCTGTTACAGATACACACAGGCAAACGCGCACACCCTCCGGCTGATCTTGCCCTCAGAGCCCCCCAGACCCTACGGTCCCTCTGACAGCAGGGACTCCCCTAGTCCCTTCTGTAGCCAGGTCCTCCTGTGGTCTCACCCTTGGAGACATACACACCCGCCTTGCTCCCAGGCCACTTCACCTACTTGCTGGCAAGTCCAGCTTGGTCCCTGCTGGTGCCTACACACCTTCTTGCACACCCACACTCGCTCCAGGTGCTGCATCACAGGCATATGGGCCTCTGACGACTGGTCCCACTCCAGAGGCTGGTGCTTGTTTTCACTCAGGTCTCTCCAGATGCTGTCACCCAGGCACATGAACCCTTTGTGCAGAGCATGGCCAGGCAAGCCCACTGACCACACAGTGCTTATGCTCTGCCAGCCCAGTTACCACTTTATTCCTTTATTTTCCCATGCTTGTTCCTCCCCAAACCACGTTGAACCCTCCCTTTCCCTACCTTAGATTCCACCCCTAAACATCCCATAATACGACTTGTGCAATCTCAAAATGCTCTTCCCCTGCATTCCATAGTGTGCCCCAGACCTCTAGGAAGTAACCCTCCTGAAAGAGGCTCCAGAGAGTTGCTTCTGTTGACTCATTTTGATGGGTTTCACACCTGGACACTGGGATGGACAGTCTCCTGGGACAGCTCTGGGAGGGGCCCGGACAGTGTCCATTCACCTGAGTCCGTAATTTGGGTTCCTCTTCTTGCCATCGTATCCCTGTGCTCCTCTGTGCTTGTGTACAGGACTTTGATGGGCTGAGCTCACCTGTGATGTGTCTGTGGGTGACCCGGGCTGGATAGGATTTGGGTTCCCGTACCTGTCATTCTTCCTGTGCACTTCTTGGTGTTTGTGGAGAGCAGCATTTTATCACACAACCTAACAGCTTTGTCGCTGCTTTTCCACTAGTAGGTATAGCTATTAGTGGAGAAGTACAATGGAGTTCAACTATCTTTAATATTCATTGACCCACAGTGGTTTTGTTAAGAACAGAATTAGGAAAACTGGTTTTTCCCACCTCAGATGGGATTTAGGAAAGTAGATTGTTGGATCTGGCTGAAAAAAGTAACTTGGTGGTATATAAACTAGGCAAATCCTTGCCTCAGTAAGGAACTGAGGACAAAGTGCTGAAAGGCATCAAACTTCAACAGTAGTGAGTGGCAAGCTATGGGAGAAGATTGTCAAGACAGTGGATACTCCCATTACTGAGTCCCCAAAAAGTGATTCCCTATCATATAATATATGATTTAATGATGTAATTTTAAATGTGATATTCTAAGTGTAAATAAAATCTAGGTGTAGAGGGAGTAAATAGAAAAGAATATGAAAACTCCTTAGCGAAAAAAAGAAGGTAGCCTGAGTAACCATGCTAATTTGTTTGAAACTACTTAATTTTAATCCATTCATTTTAGTATTTCATTATCTTAATATTTTTTGTAGGATCTTAGTATTTTTCAAACACTAAGCATTAATCTACAGGAATGAGTTCAGAAAATGAATCAGATGTGAATCTTTTTGTTAATAGGTGGATCATTTTGACTTCAGTGAACCATTTATTCCAAGAAAATGAGTGTTATTAATTTTAGTTGAGCAAATCTGGCATATTTCAGAACAGATTAGCATATGATTATGATATCAGGATTACATGTAATGGAGTTTCTCCTGCCTATTTCTCTACTTTTTGATGACTTACATAATGAAAAAAACCCCAATCTGCATCAGTTATACTTGCTATGCTAGTTCAAATATTTTGGTTATTTTTGGTTTGTTTAATTCATTAACACTTTGGAGGTAGGAGTAAGAAAATTTTGCGCAATTAGTGAGCAACAAAACTGACCTCATTGTAACCTTAAACTCAGTTATACACCTAGAGCAGTGGATGCTGGAGTGTTTGGTTAACACCACATGACTTTTATCTTGTATGAGGGAGTGAAGTCCCTGCTGGTCTGTATTCTGTGTAAGGATATGAACCATATGTGGGTATGGGTCCTTCCCAGAATATGGCAGTATGGTTAAAATCCTGAACCTTGAAATTTATTTAAAAGAAAGTGAACCTTCACAGCATGATGTTAAATCAGAATGGCTTCTGAACCAGGCTTTTTTCTTCCAACACCCATGGTTCAGTGGGGTGGGATACCTCTGGGTTGCTCACATGGAGGCAACAATTTAGTGCAAAGGTCTGGTGCTGGTGTCAATGAACAGAGTTGTCGTCATGTCTAAATGCAGCAGTTGCATGAGGTGATGCTGCTAGGATGGTGTGTCTCGTAGTCAGCATTTTCCCAAGGGAATGAACACAGCCAGTCGCACACTGCATCTCTGGGACATTAAGCGCGATTAATATGCTCTGAATGTGATACATTAGAAAAGGGAGGAATGTTCAAGGAAACAACTGTATACTGGACATGGAATCTGGAAGGTAGGATGCCAGATACAGTGTATTTTAGCCCAAGAAATCACCAGAGTGATTATTTTGTTTATAAGATAGACACATGGTGAATCTCTTCTTATGTCTTCCAACATTAATGCTCTTGTATTCTCCTGTTTCAGTAAAGTTGGTTTTATTTATCTGCAGATGCAATGCTTTTAAGAGAGGATTCATAGCTTTCTTAGTGATTCAAAAAAGAGGTGTGTGTTTTCCCAGATTTCTAGGTAGCACTTTAGCCACTGGTTCTGTTAATTTTAGTCAAACCCTAGATACATAAACCCAGCCTTTGTTACCACCATCAGTGCCTGGCAAGAAAAGCACAGTTATACGCTTGTGAAAATGAATGAGCAAATGAATATTAAAACTCCAAAGGCAATTATTACATGTCCTCAAGGAATATGGCAAGAATAGTAGCAAGTCCAGTGATGCCGTGTTATATTAATAGTTTTACATTTATTTCATGATACTTTAGAAATTAAATGTGTTGGCACTCACCTTTTATTCAGCTAATCATGCTCTGTAAAAAATCCATTTTGTTGTCCAGCCAGACTGCTGAGCAATCATTCATCAGAGCTTCACTCATAAACAATTTATTATTTTACCTGTGGCAGTATTGTAAAATAACAAATTATTTTAAGAGCCTTGATCTTTTTAAGAGCCTAAGACTGTGTTAGCCCCCATTATGAGCTTGTCAACTATAAACAGAAACTGTGGCTGCTCAGTGTATGGCCATAGCTCTTGAGCTAGCATTGACTCAACATCAGTCAGACACACCTATGGTTTGGTTTGCAATTAGAAGAGTTGTTTGCTTGTTCAGAAATTATAAAATTGGCTTCCATATAAAACATTTATGTTAGATAGACATATAAGGACAATTGAGGTTTTCCTCTGGGAAACAGATGATGATCAGATGTCCACACTGATGTTTTATGAAATCTGCTGATCTGTTCATGAACTTTATGATGCACCTGAAGACCTTGACAAAAGCAAACAGAATATTCCTCATTCTTGTCCTTAGATGAAATCTCAACAAATAGTCTCTCCCAAGAGAGGTCTCAAGCATAGATTCCAGTTTTCCTCTTCAGTGTGTATTTCCCATTGTTAGGGGAGTTGTTAGGAGGCAGAGGAAATTATATTACCAGTAAGCTGCTTGTATGTAGTTCTGTGCCTGGGGCTTGGACATTGCAAGAAAGGACTGCAGTCATTATCTACGTGAGCTAGAGGCATGGAAGGGAGTGACTTGTCTGAAACTTAGACCAAGACTGAGATTGTGATGATGAGTTATGGAAATAGATGCAAAAAAAGGAAACAGAAGATGACTGAGAATAGAGGTCTGCCATTGCTTGCCAAAATTCATGAAAATGGGAAGTTAAGACAATTTTAGGCTTCCTAACTTCTGTTTGGTGATCTTATTCTATGAGTTACTCAGTAAGCTTATTATGATCTGTGTTTGGTTAGTAAGCTGCCATCTTTTGAAAACAGCTCTTTTTGCTACTGTTTTCTATTCTTTTGCTACTCATTAGACTATTGCACCAAGCTGATACAGGCAGTCAGGGATTGAAGCTGATAATGAATGCAGCAGTCAATTTAGTGAGCTATTGAACTGTGGGAGGCAGGCAGCATCCCATTTCTAAGGTCTGCATTGGTTGCTTAATTGCTTCCAGAAGCTGTTTAGGATGTTATAAATCACATAAGCCTACAAAATATTGTATTATCCAATGTCATATTACTACAGCTGCTGCTAGCAGAGAACTCAATACTGATTTCTTTGTACTCTCCCCTCCCTTTTTCCTTCTCTTCCCTTCTCCCTGTACATATACATACAATCTGATGTGTTCTCTATAAATGCTTTAGGATTGTAAACAACACCTCTAGTAATGAGTACAATAATCTTCATTTTGGGTTACAAAAACCATCATTTTGAGAGGGCAGAAAAAAAGTGTTGGAAACTTTACATCCGACAAAGGTGAGAGGTTGGAAAGGGGTGTCTGTATATTTCCTGTTTGTTGAGTTTCCAATTAAGTCAATGTTGATGTTATTTTATGTATTGTGTTATTAATAGTTAGGCTACTTAGAACTTTGGATAAGTGCATATTATTATTTATATTAAGTAAACATATCTTAAATTCTAGTTATAATGGCAATGTATAATGCCATTCATCCTTAAGTATTTACCTTGATCTCTAGACCCAGTGGAATGAATTCTAATAGTTGAAGAATAAATAATGTTAAATGTAAGTTTCATAGCTTCTACTAAATTATAATTGCCAGTCATGTACTACTTCTGGAAAAAAACTACAGAGTATTTTCTATTTGAATTTCCCTAGTTGAATTTATTAGGCACAAGAACTACGTGGATATGAAACAAATGGCATATGCAATGAGAGTCATTCACTGATTTGCTTTAATAAAAAATAGTTTTACAGACCATGGAAATATTTAATAGTAGAATACATTATATTTAAAAACAGAAAGCTATTATGATAGTTACAACATAAGACATATATCCAAAAGGAGGACCACGGCACTACACGCTAACATTCCTTTACTGTTGTTTGATGGTATATATTAACATTTTATATTTTATAACAATATTACATTAAATGAGCAATGAAAATTACAAAAATTACAAAATAACAAAAAGTTAATGTCGCTTCTTACAGGTTAACTTATTTCCTATGTCAAGGTTTTTGTAGAATAGAGATGGCAATTTTACAGTGGAATACATTTCACCTAATATTAGCGCTTAAAAATTAGTGACCTACTCTAAGTAAGACGTCTAGGCTTCCTCTACAGTTAATGGAAAGGGATGAGGAATTTCAGCACACTACTTGAGACATATTTTAATACCTGAAATTAAGTAGGATGAATTTATATATCTGTATTGATATTTATGGCTATAAAAACTTTACATGTGTTAATACATGTTGCTGTTGCAGCACGTCAGCAGTTTTATGACTATACAGCTACCTAACTGAGGAAATAGTTTTGGATTAAGTTGCATTTGGATTGGATTGAAATCTGTCAAAAACCTATGAATTCCTTTGGTGAGGTCTTGTTTTTGTATTTTGTTTGTTTCAATGTCCTTATGAGATTTCCACTAATGTTCTCAATATGATTTGAAGGGTAAGGATTAAAAGCCAGATTTCAAAGCCCGTAATAATTATTTGCTTTTTTCTTTTTTTAACAAACAATGACCACTGAAAGATACTATTTTTGTTTACATAATTTATAGGAAAGATTATAAAAATGAACAATTCTATAATTTCTACGTGCCTGTAAGATGTTTTTTAAAAATATCATAGTGGAAAGGAATATCGTAATAGTTTCAACTGCAATTGGATACAGTACAAGGGAAATATATATAGAGAGAGGAACATTGGGTATGATGGTTTGTTTTTAGTGTGTTGAAATTATTTTCTTCCAGTTCTTATTTAGATATGTTTTAATACTACCAGTCTCAGTGTGTAGCCCAGGTGTAACCAAAAATGCATAGTAATGGTAAGGCACAAATATTTTTTTAGGAGTTACAGATTGGTGAGGATAAGAAAATATTGCAAATGCATTGGAGTTATTAAACTTTCCAAGGCTTAGATATTTTAAAAATAGAAGAATGAAGTTATGATTATGATAGTGAGCAATGAACATGTATAATTTTCTGTGTCTCATGTAGTTTGAATAAATAAAAATGTAGCAGAATATTGGAAGTATCATATTATACTAATTTTTTACAGCTGACATCTGCTCTCCAAAGGATGGTGTGTGCACATTCTGTTGTAACAGTGATGGAAACATGGTATAATGATCCAAAAACATTTTACATGATACAGAAAATATACATAAAAAATGGAATACTTACCTTCAGTTAGTAACGCACCTTTCTATAATGTACTTTGCCAGCATACAAAACACATAAGTATGAAATGCTATAGTAGACAGAGCACAGGAAATGTCTAAATAATGGTTAATGGTAATTAACTACAGGACAGTGTATTCTGCTCCTGAATCTACCACTTAACATTCTCTTTTGTAGACTTGTTTAAAAAATTATGGCATAAAAAGAATTTAATTCCAAATTGGACATTGGAAACATCATGGACCCAAACTAAATTCTTAGTTTTATACACCATCAAATACGCTGACCCAGCTGCTAAATTTCAAATATGTTATAAATTATGCAGCTATGCTCTGGTTTCTACTGTTTAGCTATATAACAAAATTCTTATGGAAAGAAATAAAATTATTTGAAATTGCACCATTAGAACAGCTTCCAAATACATCTCTAGCTATGGGGTTCTTTGTTATGGAAACATACATTTTGTTATCTGTATTGCTGACTATACTTTAAAAGCAAAATGTAATTGCTGAATTCTTATTTGAGCATAAAACTTATTTTGAACTTTTAAAAGATACAGCTATATGTGTTGGGTAAGTAGTTATGCTTAAAACTCAAATTGTGGCATGGGAAAATACCTTTTTCAATATAGCAGATGCCTTTCAATGTCTTCAGGGGAAGTTAAATTATTTTACTGACATCAAAAGAATGTAATTAAACACCTATGATGGTTAAACAAAATAATAGCAAGTAGAGGCTTCTTCACATTACGTTAGGTAACTATGCTCTCACAAATGGGTTGGGCATTTCCTCTGACAGCTCATATATTAAATTTGATTTGGATTAATTAAAATTTGTGGTGAAAATAGCATGTACATTTATTCCACATCAGAAAAATGAAAATAATTAACGATTTATCTCTTAAGTGTGGGCTTGCTACTTTGAGCAGCTCTCTAGTATAAAAAATGTTTCCTGTCTACTAAGAAGTGTACTATAATTGAAAACACAAACAAAAATACAGAAGAGAATGGCTAACCACTACAAACGCCTGCTAGACAAGAATCCTCAGTATAGAATTTAGGTAGAGAAGAATTTTAGGAGCCAAAATTTGTTTGCCTAAAATTTTGGGGCCTGAAATTTTGATTCCTCAACTAATAGTAGCTGTATTTTCCATCTTTAACTTATTTGATCCTCTAATAACCATGTTCCATATGTCTTTTAATTTCTAGTTTGTCTCTAAATGTACCCTCATGCAGAGATCCACTCTGCAGGTACCTAACATGGGATGTGAGATGCATCAACTTTTCCTTACCACTCCCAACTGCTTATAGAGAAGAACTATGTGTAAGACAAATTGTTTAGATGCCTAGCTTTTCGGTGGCTGAAGTTACATAAGACTGGCATTGTTTTAATATGATTGGAAAATGTACCTCTTGTCTACAACAATTACTTGATCACCTAGCAGCTGCCACAGGTTAACAGAGACCCCTCTTTTTCTGTATTAGCATGATATCTTCATTGGAAAGGTAATAAAATTTCATCTAATACATGAAGTCATTTTCCCAAATGACTTTTTTGATTTTCCAGTCTTTAAACCTCACATATTATTCCCTTATTAAATCCCCAAGACCCTATAAGAATGTAAGACTTTCACAATTTTCTGCCTCTGACAATGGCCAGAAGACACTTAGAGAAAAACTATATATGGAGTAATTGGATACAAATTCTTTCTCCCTGTCTTCTACCAGTAAGTAGGTTAGGGATTTCCATTTAGCTGAATCAGAGGGTTCTGATGATGTAAAAATTATTTTGGCTTGCATAACAAATCATGTTACTTAATACTGTTTGATGAGATTCAGAATGGAACTAGTTCCTTGGTTTTGAATGCTTTGAGAACCATGCAGGTATGTAGAACTGTACCTACTCTATACTAAAGACAATGCACTCCTTATTTCACACAAGTGAGAGCAGTGGTTTACAAGTTTTTCTACGAAGTAGAGGCAAAGATATAAAAGGGTGGCTGAAAAGAAGATCCATGTCATGAAATAGAGGGAGATAACATTAACCAAGTGTCGTGGTTTAATCTGGCAGGCAGCCAAATACCACGCAGCCGCTCACTCACACCCCCCGCCCCCGCAGTAGGACGGGGAGAGAATCGGAAGGGTAAGAGTGAGAAAAACTCGTGGGTTGAGATAAAGACAGTTTAATAGAACAGAAAAAGGGAAAATAATAATAATAGTAATGATAGAATATACAAAATGAGTGATGCACAATACAATTACTCACCACCCGCGCTGACCGATAACCAAGTAGAAATTGGTACTTCCTGGAACATGCCTACCGTTCATATACTGAGCATGACGTCACATGGTATGGAATACCCCATTAGCCAGCTGGGCTGGCTGTCCTGATTATGTTCCCTCCCATCTTGTGTACCTAGCTCAGTCAGTAGGCACGGAAGCTGTCCTTGGACTAGGAGGGCACTTAGTAGCAACTGAAAACATCAGTGTGTTATCAACATTCTCCTCATACTAAATCCAAAACACAGCACTAGGAAGAAATTTAACCCTATTCCAGCCAAAATCAGGACACCAAGATATATATTGAGTGTAAACTTTGAATAACAAAGCCAAAGCCTGGGGAATTAATGATACTATAGTAACGTATTGTGGAAAAAATCCCACAAAATCACAGGCCAGGTCCTACCAAACATCTCCATTTCAGCTGGCAGACCACATAACAGGAAAAGTTTTATGCTTCAATTGTATGCAGCAAGTTCTGTCTGGATTATGGTAACAGGGGAACACTAACCTATCCCACTTTTAATATCAACTTCAAAATGAGATTGCTAGTGTAATTGGTTTTATTGGAAGAGTCACAAACCTACAGGCATATTACTGAGGTTGTTTATGACAAGGAGTCACAAATTCTGACATGAAAGCAAAGGAATCCTCATTGGCATGAATATTTAAAGCCACTTTAACATGTCAACATTAACACCACATTGAAAAGGTCAGTATTATGGGAATAATCATCTTTAAGGTGTTAGCTTTGGATGTTATCAAAAGGTGTGCATGCTTAGACATTTTTCTAATCAATAAAAAAAAGACTGATTAGAAAGCCTATAGCCAAGTAAAAGTGACCGTTTGGAGAAGAGGTAGTTATTTTGTCTTTTTTAATCATTATTTACTCTCTAAATCCTAAAAACAAAATTATTTAGAAGCTCAGAGAAGTGAATCTGGACCATGTGGGTCCTCATCACATCAGCAGAAAAGATTCATATGTATAACATTCCGTGCAAGAGAATATTGTATGTGCTATGTTCAATATTGGCCAGCCTGTGGCTTACAGGGAACAGAAAATATAGACTTCAGCCAAGTGACACAAGTGTTAAAGAACTATCCTAAAACTGGGAAACCAAGCAGTTTGTGTCAACAGAGTATTCCTCATCCTATATTACCCTAGCTCCTATGACAAGGTATTATCACAACTGATAAATGTTACTTTGTGACTCTACCACAGCTTGCTATTGGCAATTTACACAGTTTTAAAGTTTTTAAATGATTGTTTGACAAAGGCCTACTGCATTTTATAATACAGAGACTAGTCTATCTGCTATACAAAACAAACAACAAAGAGGAAGGCTGGAAAAGGCATTCACATGTTTAATGAACTTGTGTTGTCATAGGTAATCTACTTATAATGACAAGAACTGGAGGTCTCACATGGCTAATTCTAAAACATCCTCAAAATTTCTAAAAATCTAAACCTAAAGCATGATCATAACCAACCCAGTGGAATGCTAAGATAAGCCCTGTTCTGACAGACAGAGGGAATTGCAAACAGAATTAAAAATAAATACTGGCAGAGTTATGAGTGATCTTATCACAGAATTGGAATAATTCAGGCCAGATGGGACCTCAAGGGGTCTTTAGTCCAACCTCCTCCTTAAAGCAGGATCATCTCTGTGATCCGACCAGCCTGCTCAGGTCTTCATCCAGTCAGACAAACCTCCAAGGATAGAGATTACCCAACCTCTCTGGACACCCTGTTCCAGTCCTTGGTTAGTGTCATAGTGATTATTTTTTTCCTTATGTAAAGTTGGCATCTCACTTTTCCTTGTTCTCCTGTCATGCACCTCAGTAGAGAGTCTGGTGTCATCTTGTTGATAGCCTCTCCTTAGGTATTGGAAAGCTGCTATTAAGTCCCCGCAAAGCCTTCTTGTTTTCATGCCTAGCAAGCTCTTCCCTCAGCCTTTTCCCTCATCTGTCATTATATTCCAGTGAATCACATTTACAATGTGCATATAGAATAGGATACATAAAATATACATGTAATGATATGAAGAGATCCTATCACAAAGCCAAAAAACATTTATAGCTAAATCAGATAGTAGGAAGAATTTAGCAAGATATGAATGACATTTGGATACTATTAAAAGCATTTTACTAGGTGCTGCCAAGCTTGTTATCACACCATTAGGAAGACTATTCTTAACAAAAATAAACAAAGAAATGAAACTAAACAAAAGCTCCCAGCATTTAGAGAGGAAATGAAAAAATGAACAAAAATACTTATAAGAAGTGGAAGATGGGAGAAGCTAATGCTACTAGGAAGTATGGGAAACTGATAAAGATAAAATGTTCAAAGAGAAAGTTACGGCAGAAAGTATAAAGGAAAATAAGTTTCTAATGCATAATAGGAGAGAAAGGATTCATAATAAGTTATCATTTGTTTTCTTAGTAAATAGATACTGGAAAAAATTATCAGTAAAACATTCAAGGATTGGTCTGTTCAATAATTGTTGAATAGCTAAACCAAATGATCTGGGTATTTACAGACCTGCCCACCCAACTTTGCTTAAAGGCAAAATACAAAGTGCACAATACTGAACATTATTAATAAAACATTGAAAGGGAGTAACCTAATTAATACCAGTCAGAATTGGTTTATAACGACTGACAGTCATATATCTACCTTGATATCTTTTCCTTATGAGGTTAAAAGCATAGTTTCTAAAGATGTTGATGCATTTTTTTGTACAGATTTATGAGGAGCTGTTGTACTGCACTACATTTTCATTAGGTGGATTCATGTTAGAGTAACATGAGTTCAGTGGTTTACAAATTACAGACCTGCAATTGCAGGTATTTCTAATGAGGTCTTATATGAGCTTATTCTTAGTTCAACACTTTCAACATATTTTATCAATGGTATGGTATGAAATTACCACTAACAAAGTTGCAATTGTGACAATAGTAAACACTTAGGAAGACAAATCAATGATACGTAACAATTTAGATCACTTAACAAGCTGGATGCTATCAAAACATATGTATGAAATACAACCAAGTGTAAGGTTGCGCTTCTGAATAAAAAAGATCGTATGCTAGAGGTACCAGGTGAGAGTATATTCATCCAATACAGATCACAGAGGCTTAAACTGATTCAGGGTCACAGTGAAAGCACATGCTCGGAGTACTGAAAAGAGCTCAGGTGGATATAAAAATAGTGGAATATGTTGTAAAGAGAAGCAAGATTATTTTATATCACTCCTTTTGGCACTGCTTTACTGAAATACTGCAGCCAATTAGAGAATTAATAGTTTAAAAAGGAAGTTGAAAACTCAGAAATTGAGAAAAAGCTGTGAAAAGTCTAAATTAATATGGGTTTTATTTCCTATTAGAGAAGACAGAAAGATGATGTGATAACAGAGTCTTTCCTGAAGATGATGTCTTCATGATAAATAATAAATCTGCTCATACTCTTCATTCCAACAGACAAAACAGTACCTAAAAGCAAGAATGGAATAAAAACAATAGACAAATGTCAGTAGTGAAGGTAATTTGTCCATAGAGAAATTTACAAGGATATTTTGTGGATTTTTTCTTCACTGGAAACTTTTAAACTGAGGTTGCCTGTGATTGAAAGAGAGATGCTCTAGCTCATCCATAGCTTTTGGACTGGATGCAGTAACTGACTCAGGTAAGTCTCACAACTCATTATTTGGGACAGGTTAAATATGAATATAAGAGTCTTTCATAGCCTTAAAATCAATGAAGTATGGTATTGCAAGGTGACAGCTCCATATGGTCAATTCATTAAGATGATGATGTTGATCAGTGTTTTTTGTGGAAGGAGCGCTCTTTGTTCCATTGGCAATTAAAGTAGCTTTCTAGCATGAGTTTTGATATTGGTTGCTAAGTGCTAGAACAAGCTTAGCAAATAACAAAGCTGTGAATGCTGTGCCTATGTTGCCTATCATTAAACTCATGATGTGCCTTCTCTGTTACTGATACCTACTTGCTGTGTCAAGCAGGCTGATATATGAATAGCTGACTGTTTTGGGGGTTTTTTTTGGAGGTTAGAATTGGCACATACTGATTTGATTACACAAAACAGTCTTGTGGACAAGTTAAGCACCATGATTTTGCTGTGAATGATTGGAAGAATGAATAATATAGATTTTGAAACTTCCTATAAAACAAGATTTTTTTTTTAAATGAAGAATGTTTGTGTTTTCTGGGTTATTATTTTCTTGTAATTATTCTTTGTAACTAAAATTTCTTATTCACTAAGGGCTAATTAATTATATTTGGTAAAGTGAATTCCTTAAAGTATTTGCTTTGGAATGAGGTTAAGCTTCTCTTCAAGTAACATGGTGAGTCTAAAAACATAAAAGTAGTCCTTTGTGTGTTCTGTTTAAGTAAATGTAAAAAGATGTGTGAATGAAGAGGCAAAATAGTATATGAAAAAGAGTAACAGGAGATAAGGGTGAGAGTGCAGAAAACACTTTCCACAGTGGTAAAGTGGAATTATACTAGTTACTTTTTTCCAGCAGAAGTTAAATAAGTTAAAAAGGTAAAAGGGAACACTGCTTAAGACCAGCGACAGTCACCAGTGCACTCCATAGATTAAAATGTCTGTTACAATGTGGAATTGTGGAATCTTTAAAATAAACTGAAGGATTTTTCTGTAATATGCTTGTTCAATATGAATTTGTTTAAGACGACTGAAATATTAATCTTTGGTTATAATCAAATAATACCTTGCTGTGCTACAAACATTTTTGCTTCCTATTGAATCAGGTCAGAGTTGTGCTTATCTTTTCTAAGGCAGACTTGTATTTCATTAAATATGGTGTATCAAGCATGCTGGGCAACAGATAACAAATGTACTTTATAGCCCCGAACCATTTTGCTTTTTCTTAGAGTCTCTTTGTGTCTGTATTACCCTACTTTGTAAAAATTAAGCTTCTGCTAAGGAATTATGTATGATTTTGGACTATTGCCAATGATCTGAAGAATGACAGAATTTGTTTATAGGAAAGTGAAATAAAATTCAGGGCATCAAGAGAACTGGTATGTTAAAAGCAGAAAGCAATATAGGGCATAGGGATTTGGATTACATGAATATATCATTAAATGAAAGCTAGTTTAGAGAAATATGTGTTATCTGGAAAATTATTTGATTTGTACATGTGATTAAGTGCTCCCAGGTGAGTGTCCAGGTAGTTCAGGGAATACGATATTTGTGACCTGACTTACATCAGCCTTCGAAAGGATGTTGCACAATGGATATATATACAAGGAAATTTAATAATTTGTTATTTGCTGCTTTGTGGCTAACACATGAACTGAATGTATGATGATAAGAATTGCTGGCATTTGACTATATGCTTAATGTGTGGATAATAGCCAATTAGGAAGGGCATGATAAAAATGTGAAAGAAGGCAGTAACCACTAGAAGAATATGTGGCATAGTATAATGGGAATAACAAAGTACTTGCCTGGGGAAGCAGGATGTTTTAATCTTCGTATTCCAGTCACTGCATGAGTCAGACACAATATTTTACTGTTTGATAAGCAATACCAGTGTTATTGGTTACCAGGTGTGCTTGCTACCTGTCATACACTCTAGTTAAGAACCTCAGTCTGATCAAGTCTTGTGGCTGGGCAAGCCTTAACAAGTACTGAAACACAATTAGAAGCAGATTCGTTGGTGGTAAATTACTAACTGTACTTTGCAATGCCTAAAGGACAGTGGAGCTCCTTGAGTGCCCAGACTGGTCAGTGTACAAAGTACACCTGCTGTATATAAACAAAAACTACCTGCTCTTTTCTGGGACTTCTCAACAGGCAAGTCTTCCGTTCTCAGAGAAGTACTTTATTAGAAGAGTATTTTAAAAACTACTCTCGGTCTAGTTGCCTGAAACACATTCAGTGTTGGTCTAAAATGTATGGATGATTATGCATCTTCACAAGATGATTTTGAAAGGGTCTGAAACTTACTACCCTGTTTCAACACCAACCAATCAATGCACTTCAAGCTGATGCTGTGTTTAACCCCACTCTAGTTATTCCTACTATGTGTCATAGCCTTTGCAGATTGGAGTTGGGCCAGGAGTATTTTTGTGTTTACTTTCTAAAATGTCAGTGGCTCTTTTGTAGCTATAGTCCTCCTTTAGCTGTACAAACACTCCTCTTGATGATAAAAGTTTCTCAGAGGTTATAAATATTTACTTTTATAGCATAATTTCCTCCCTACCAAATAAGCTCCAAATCAAATATAAGATTTTTTTTAAGCCAGTATAATTTACCTAAGCTGGGTGGGTGAAAGTGCCCAATTAAAAATTATTATCCTGTGAGCTGCTACCTACATTGTATATGAATTGGCAACAGACATTTTCTCTATAAATGCTCTCAGCAGAACAGCACTCTGTATCAAAGGATATATCAGACATATTGATTTTTGCCAAGGAATTTTCTTATTCTTTACCAAAAATCTGCATGAAGAAAAGCATTGGCATTCTGTTATCAAAGCACTCCCTCCATTTTTCAGTTCTTAGGTATCCACGACTCAGGAGACCTTTGACTTGTGCAACCCTATTCAGCAAATTCACAACTGTTTCCCAAAAGCATCATTTAGATGCCTGTTTAGATTAGCTTTTTATGATTTTGTTTCTAAATTCCTATGCACTTGAACAATAGTAATCCAAGCAGTTGTAAATCTTCTAGACCCTTATAACCAAAACTAAGAACCTTACCAGTAATTCAGTTTAATAAAGTGTGTTGAAGAGATGTTCTTTTTAGGAGAGCATCATGGCTGCATCTGATATATATTCTTGTTAAACCATACTTTTTTTCTCCAACTTAGGTAATTTGTCACAGTCGCTGAAATGACTATAAACAGCATTTGAAAAGCTAAGCAAATTAGGTAAGGTACTATATTATATATTTTTGACTCAACAAACTTCATTTGTCTAAATTATTATCTTCACTCTATTGTTTATAACTTTTCCGTTGTGGTCTTTTACAAGCTGTCAGTTTGTACTGTGGTTGCATGCAGAGAAATTTTGTTACATAATATACATTCTGGAAATTCATTAAGCAGTAACAAGCCATTCATTTATGTGTTTGCATACAAAATAGGAATGTAAGCATCCACCCTCTTATAGGCATGCATTTTCATGAACTTTTAAATTCAATTTTGTATTGATATGTATGTGAACTAGTGCAACGCACATGCAGTAATGACCAGAAACTACCTATTTGTCCATATTACTACTATATCTGTTTAATTGCAATAAATGGTGCATTTCTGTAAGACTTTAGTTTCACTAGTTAAGTTTTGAAAAAGCAAGCTTAAGCACCTTCCAAAATAAATGGGAAAAACTAAAAACACAGAACTTCATTTCATCATCTGAAACCCAGACCGTAAAATGGATTAATGTGCCTTCTTCCTTACTTTTCTTCTGCCTTCTGATTTCAGAGCATGCCATGAGTATTTATTTCAATGGGGTTTTCACATTGAAATGTCCTTTAGCAACTGTAGCTTGAGCCCTACTAACCAAAACCATTGTACTTGGAAAATAACACACAACAGTATGGTGGGTTGACCTTGGCTGGCTGCCAGACACCCACCCAGCCACTCTGTCACTCACTATACTCAACAGGAGAGGGGGAGAAAATAAGATGGAAAAGCTTGTGGGTCAAGATAAAGACAGGGAGATCACTTACCAATTATCGCCATAGGCATAACAGACTCTACTTGGGGAAAATTAATTTAATTTATTGCCCATTAAAAACAGAGTAGGAAGGTGAGAAACAACGACAAAACCTAAAACACCTTCCCCCACCTCCACCCCCTTTTTGGTTTCATTTTTGACTCCTTTACCCAGGCCACCCCCCTGAGCAGTGCAGGGAGATGGGGAACGGGGACTTGCAGTCAGACCATAACAGTTCCTCTCTGCAGCTCCTTCCTTCTCGCACTTTCTCCCTGTTCCAGTGCGGGTCCTCCACAGGCTGCAGTCCTTCAGGATAAACCTTCTCCAGCATGGGCTTCTCTCCAGGCCACAGTTCCTTCAAGGTACATTCACCAGCTCTGATGTGGGGTCCTCCACAGGCTGCAGGGAAATATCTGCTCTACCATGGTCCTCTCCATGGGCAGCAGGCAAATATCTGCTCCAGCACCTGGGGCAACGCTTCCCCCTCCTTCTTCTCAGACCTTGGTGTTTGAGATTGCTTCTCACATGTTTTTTCCTCAGACCTCACTACCTGTGTGGTATTTTGTTCTTTCTTAAATACATTTTCTCAGAGGTGCTACCAGCTTGGCTGACAGGCTGAGCTGTGTCATGGGGAGAGCCGTTTTGGACCTGGCTGGAGCTAGCTGTGTCTGGCATGGGGCAGCCCCTGGCTCTTCACACAGAGGCCGTCTGCTGGAGCTCCCTTGCTGCCAATACCTTCACACCTACACTCAATGCAAACAGTACATTAAAAATATTCAGCCAGTGCAATCATAAATAGGGTCACTTAGCAACTTGCAAAAAAAAATCTATATGTTCAATCAGAAGAGCTGTCACTCTAATATTTAATCCTTTATTACTTGCAGAATATAATCTGCACTCTAGTTTCATAGATTTCAATTACGCTAAACGGTATTGAAATAAGGTTTCATTTGGTGATAATAATGCAAATGGATTTGTGTTCTCTATGGGAAATATTAAATTGCCTCAGTTAATTGTGTCTGTGATAAAATTACACAGCATCCCAAAGGAGCCAGAAGCAGCGTAGGAAGTGATGGCTAGAAACAAGATGTGATTGGCTTAATCTGTTTTCACTGAGACTATTATTAATTAAATGTTACTAATACTTTTGTGAGTTACAGAAATGACCTTAGGAAATTTCTGTTAATCCTCCTAGACACCATGATCTCAGTAAGAACAGTTCTGTTTTTACCTTTTAAGAAAATAAAATGGAGGACAGAAAGGAAAAAAGTCAACCATTTTGCTTTACAAATAATTTATATATTCATATCCAGATCAACCTTTCCATTTTTGTTTGTATGTATATGTCTCATCTAAATTATTCTTTTTCTATCTGATCATAATCATGGATGCATGAAAAGGTATGATTTGTCTTCATTTCCTCTAAGTGAAATATGTAGTTCACAGGAACTGCTTTTCTTGTAGTATTATTAGGACTTGGTTTCTGGAAACAAAAGTAGTTGCCCTGGCTATGCTTATAAATACAAAATGCATTATAAAAGAAATCTCTGTATGTGTTTTTTTCATTGGAAATACTTTCCAGAACAATTATTGGTTTATCTATTGATTACATGTTTTAAATATCTTTTTTCTCTCTTTTTTTAGTAGTTAGCTTTTGAGCATGCTCTTCTTAATGTCCTGAAGGGTCTATTACAGGACCAAAGTAGACACTGACTGCTTTTTCCCTTGTTACCTGAAGAAACTCAGAAGTAGCAGTTTTTGCTGTACAGCCATATTAACTATTTCATTGACACTGACAGTGATAAATAAAAAGTATAAAATATGACTGCAACTGCTATATGACTTCTCAACAGAAACTGGAAACACTTCCCTGAAATTAGAATTGCTTTCAGTTTGCATATATGAGTGCAAACATTCCAAAATTTCTGAGGAGAAAGCACATATTATCATATCCAAAACATGGTTTAGACACATATATAAGTGGGGTCCCTGAATGATGTTCCAAAGAATAAAGAAGCCAAAGGATTTGATGCTGGCATTTCATTCTAGGGAGACTTTAACTAGAAGAAGGCACCAGGTCTTGTACTTTCAATGTTAGAGGCTGTAAATTTAGAAATTTCCAAGAAGGTTCACACAAAATATTCAAAGGATGAGAAAACATTCCAGATGTGGAAATCCAAGCTCAATTTGGTTGGTTTATTACAAAGAATGTTAAGGTTTGGTCATGAATTCAGTAGCAGGGCTTTTCAATTTATTAAGTGGTTACAACAGTGACTATAGGTTAACACTAGGCAGAGAGATTCTAGAAATAACATATGTACCTTTCACCACCACTGTGGTCTATTGAAGAAGGGTTCAAATCAAAAAGCTTCTTCATCACTAAATATTTTTTAATTAATGTAAAAAATTTTTAGATTTTTTTTTCTAAATTTGTGTGATCTAGTTCAATACTAAATTACACTGAAGTGTCATATGACCATGTCATGCAAGTTAGACCATGAAGCCCTTTTTCTGGTTTTACAGTCAATAGATCTATAGAGTTCACCTTTGAAATCTATGTCATTTCAAACAAGATTCTTCATAAAATCTGTTGATACTGTTCCTTGTAAACAGACTGAATACAGTAAGGATCTTGCAGCTAGTTCGGTGTATATAGATAACTGCCTTCTCCTAAGTAAGGGGCACTGAGAATAATGGGGACTCAGATTTCTTCAGAGAAATATGCAGTATTTTTAACATAAAGCAGATATCATTATAAATTGGAAAATATACTGTGTTATTAAAAGCTAATGAGCATTTATTTGCAACGGTTGTAAAAACCCTACCCTGCTCTTCCTGGGAATCCTGTAGTTTTCATAGGTAAGAAAAAGGTGGTAAATGTTAAGATCTTCTGAAGCATGGAGATAACGTGGTCAGTACTGTATCACAATAAAAGTGTCGATTGTTATCTCTTTCCTGGTTTTATCTTTGTAGAGGCAACCGTATGACTGTATGGCTTTATTGCAAAGGAATTCAAAGCTTGAAAATAAATCTGATGCACTTCAAATTCCAAAGAATGACGGATAGGTCTTGGACATTTATAATGAGAAAAAAAAACACTGAAATGAAGTTGAAAGGGATAAATAATTTTTGAGGGAAACTTCTGCCTAGTGTAACCATAGTAGTATCCAGACTACTTGTTTACATTCACGATTCTCATGTAGAGCAGGTATACAATTTCCAGAAACTAGTGGAACTACCATTTAAGTTTGATGATTAAATTCTTTTTTTGTGCTTTATAGGAACACAAATATGTGTATGTAACCTAGTATCTGGATTGCTTTATACTTCCACTAATGAATTTTATGTAGTTAGTGGGAAAGTAGGTACCTCCTCCCATATTCTTCTCTCATTTATGAAAATTCATTTGACCTATGTATTTGTACAAAAATGAAAGATGTGTAGATATCTGGCAATTCTTGTCATTGACAATTATTGCCTCTTCCTAATTTTTCTGAATCAATACACAGACTGACTGTTTGCTTTTATCTTTCACCTGTTGTGCTAAATTTCTGTTTATTTTCTTTAATGCTAATTGTGAATAGTGAAACTACAGAAAATCAGACAAGTGAAAAGACTGACACTTTTGTAAAGATAAATCTGTATTTAAACCTGTAGCTAGGTCAATAGCAACACAGTTCTCAGGGATCTTCATAAGGATGATTACATCTGAAAGCTGAGTCTTAGTTTGGCCTTTCCTAACTAATAGCTCAGTTAACCCAAGTTTATCAGGGAGGACTATAACTACCTGGTTCCCAGAATTTCAGGTATGCAAAACTAGCAGCCACAAAGAGCTGATAGTTCTGCACAGATTTAAAATGTGTTAGTCCAGGTGTTCCTGAACTCAGTATATCCAAGGTAATATCTCCAGAAAGAAGGCCATGCACCACCACAAAGTAGGTCTCATGAAATAAATTAGTGTAGCTAGTTCTCTCCAAAGCAAAGTCTGTAACTGGCTTTGCTGTATCCAGTATTAGCATCCATATAGAAAGCGCATTGTGGCTGAACCACTTTGAAATTGTTTTCCGCATAATAAAAATAATCTTCTTAGAAAACATCTGAAATATTTGACAGAATTATTAGTCATCTAAATATTTCCATCAGAGCAGTGTTTTAAGTTATTTTTATGATTGGAACACATACTGAAGAGATGCAGATGCAGAAATGGACAGGGGGCTATATGTGTCACCACAGTACATCTCCAGAAATGAAATTTTATACTGCACTGGCTGGTGAGAATCTGTCAAGTTTAAAAGTAGAGACTAAAATGCTGAAAGCTGCTTCTTCCTTCTCCCCATGACCAGAAAATCTTTACCTGTTGTCACATTCTGCAAACTGTTGTGTTTGCTGTGTCTCTTTGGTGCAGCTGAAGTTCCCCATCTTCTTTTTCTAAAAGTTTCAAAGCTTTTATTTCCTCCGTGATATTTTGCCTGAAGGTAGTGCATTAGATTTGCGGTATGCTGAGGTTTCCTTCATGTTTCATTATGGTTGTTGCCTTTCTCTGCAGAAGCAGCCTGTGTTTATAACTTAGCAGTTCAGTTTGTTTGCCCAACTCCCTTTGCATTCCTGGGACTTACAACTCACTGCAATATTAGTTCTTGTTGCCAGGGCACTTTGTATAACATTTGACTCTATTTTAATGTACACCTATTTTTGGAGCAGTGCAGTGAACAGAGCTTTGCCTTAGTCGTTTATTTTGCTCAGACATTTATTTGGAAGATATTAGTTCTGTTAGGGTATCCACAGATGACAGATTTCTCCATTCATCTGTAGTAGACCAAATATGGCCAAGACCAGCTGCTCATGGCTTAAATGTGAGCACAGAAAGCCTTATACTCTGTGTGTTAGATTAGTCCCAGATAACCTGCAGTGGTAATACGTGTGTCCTCTCTTTTACACTATGTTCAGTTGCTTGTCTGTGAGAGCAAGTTGGATGTAAGATGCTACTACTAGTGAGTGGCGTACTCTAGTTTGGTACCATAATGTCCCAACTTTGAACTAATATGGCTAACATATCTAATATTCACCAATATAAAATGGTGTTGCTCTGAGGGGCTAGCATAAAGCTGCTAAGCCTATACTGTGCACTTGTATAACCAGTATACTAATGTTTGCCTTTGGCTGAACCGTCTGATCTCTTCTGCACATGTTATGCAGTCTCAAGTGAGGCTGCCCCAGGCTCTTTTGAGCAGAAAGTCATGAAATCTCTGGCTTCTTTAGCATGTATTACATTAGCTGACAAATACAGTGTCTGTGTGCAGGCAGCCTGGGCTGGAGGCTAAGAGCTTGACTGTCCCAGCTGTGCTGTTTAAATCTGAGACAGGCATTCCCACCAGGGGAAAAAGCAACCAAACGCCATCACCAGTTAAACGAAGGACTGTTTTCTCCTAGGAATCTTTTGGGTTGCCTGTATTTGAACAAGGCTTGGCTTTAAATCTCCACTGAAGTGAGGTACCTGATTGCAGACAGCAAGGCAGTCCATAAAAATGGGAATTGTGAGTCTTAAATACACTGCGTGACAACACAACGGTTACGATGGTGTGAATGATGCCTTTGTGAAAAGACTGTAATTCATGTTCATTAAAAGATAAAGCCAAATTACAGGTGGGTGTGGCAGTATTGGGAAGATAATCTGTATTTTCACACCATTATAAATGCCTAGATTTGTTTCTTCAGATTTTATACAAATAGGACAACAAAACTCTTCAAGCATTCACCACTGTTAAGTTTAACTTAATCATACAGTCAGTAATTCCTGCTTCACTTTCTTTCACCTACTTCTTCCTTGCCTAGTGTTTTCTCCCTATTATCTCAGTTGATGCAAACCAGTATGTTAAAATATTTTTTCTAAAAATGGAATACTACTTCTTATCAACAGCAGTCATTTACTGTGTAATTATATATAGCTTTTCCTGTTGTTCAGGAAGAAGTGTACCCTGTCTCTGGTACACTTAATTCAGTGCATTTCTGCAGCTGCATAGATTGACTGGTATTAAAAGGAGATGCAAAAATCAAAGAAACTGTTTCAATACGTAAGGAACCTCTGAGGCCAGTTTTTCCCTAGGAGATCGAGGGTGGTTTGGCGATGGAAAAATAGTTGGTTCATGTAGAAGGGATGTATCCTTCTGGATTTTGCTGTACAACAATCTATCTTATATTATCTAACTGGAAAAATAATTTTCAGGTTTAAATAATAGCTTCTGGTGTCCATATCATAGATGTGATTGAGAACATAATATCTGCACAGTAGCTCAGGAAGGCATTATCCTCAAAAAGTGACAGAGGCAAAAATATTTCTAGGCACATGAACATGATCAGTGTTATCAAACTGTTCCCCCAACAGCCATGCAAAGCAGAGAACAGGATTTTGTCTACTCAAACCCACTGTTTCATCTCGTACAACAGTGCTAGCAGCGTTCACTGTTCCTCCTTTTCAATGGGTGCATCTGATAATGGACTTCCATATAGATGTGCTGAAAGGCATCTCTAAACTTAGGGAAGGGCAACATTGTTTTGCACAGTTATTTTCTTAAATGAAACATAATTGTTAGCACAAAGCCTTCCAACAGTTTTGGAATGTATATTGTCACTACATATCTCTCTAGGGAGAGATGGGAAGATGGGCAATACCACAAAAAGAATAACCATGAAAACAAAGAATACAGTTAACCAATGTAATTTTCAAATAGATTTATGTTCTGCTGAACAGATTTTATTTGGGTATCTGAGTCAATTATCCTAAATGTAGACCAAACAGTGGCATATTCTACTATTATACTTGATACTCCAACGGCACAAAGGTTTTGGCGGCAGATAAGTCATACTTTCTCCATCTTTGCGTGTGGTAATACACCCAGAGCATGCCATTTGTCAGCATAATGACAATTCCTGTATTCCCTGACTGCCTAGAGGAAAAGGTTTAAATACAACATTGTTTCTGGCTAAGGGGCAGTCATCTAAAAAGCTTGAAACTTAAGCCTCTCATTAGTTTCACAATATCTGGGAGATCTAGTACGGTATGTTCCTTGAAAAGCCCTGCTTAAATCTGTGGCCAGTTTCTCCCAAGCTCTGATCAAGACAGAGAGTATGCATTAGTTGTTTTATTTAGGTTCTACAGCAAGATATTAAAGGACTGAGGCAACCTGACAACTGATCATTTTAAGAAAAGATAGTTAAAATAAAATGTGTGAAATCAGCTGGGCTCTGCAAACTCTCAGGACTTCATTCCTTTGTTAGCACCACAGCACTGGAGACCAGTTGGTCAGAGGAGGATACCGTGAAACGTAGAAAGGAACAGACTGCTACAGTTTGCTTTCCTCCTTTCTAATGTATTTTGAGTGTTATTGGTATGGAAAGTGCAGAAACGTCAGACAGAGGTATGATTATGAAGTTAAAAGGAAATGTGCAATGAGCTACCTAGCCTTTTGTCTGTCCTTGGTGGAGCAATTTGAAATCCAAAGTAGGTCACAAGTCAATTCATTTTGTAGACTTGACCTTGTACTCAGTGGACATTTAATCCCATCACAAAACCACTGGATAATGTTATAAATACTAGTTTTGAAACAGCCCTTTTGGGACAGTATCTTTATCTTGGCAACTGGTTTCTGCTGAAAAGGGACCAAAAGAGTTCAGGATAAAAACTCTTCTAAAATACTATTCTTCTCTTACATCATGTGCACTTGTATATAGCTTGACAGCTGGATATTCCAATTACATTAATTTCTTAGATATCTGAAGACATATACAGAAAATGTGACTAGATATACAAACAGGAAATGAAGACTACCCTCTCAGCTCTACAGTTCATTCTCGGTTTAGGCAATCGTTGTTTTATTTGTTTTGTTTCTCCTATCTTTTTTTTTTTCCTTCCTCTGTTATCTTCGCTGCTCTATTTGTCCTGCTACTGAGGCTTAGTGAATAGCCCTTCTATGTGAACAGCGTTAGAAAGGAGTCCACTATGAAGACTTATGCCAAATGGAAGAAGGACCTGGAGTGAGGGATAGGATCTGGCCATTAAACTTTCTATTTATGATCAAATATGATCAAATCCAGAACACTGAGATCTGGGGTTATTCCAAGGATGAACTTGTTTCTTTTCCTTAACTTGTGTTGTTCTTACTGAGAAAAAAAATGTAAACACTGTGCTTTGAGCTGAATTAACTGTAACTGAAATTCTTGGCAGCTTTAAAGGCAAATAGAGTGATAGCCAGCACTTCATACTAACAAAGCATTTCATATTGAACTTCCTTGTTTTCTTTTACATTTATTTGCTTTCCTTTCTATTTTCAAAAATAAAATGTCGTAGGGTGGCACTTTGGGGTTAGGGGAGTGGTGTCCTTTTTTTTCCTCTACAGGTGGATCTGGATTGGAAATTAAGTGTGAGGTTAGTCCCTTTAATGGGATCCCTAGAAGAGTCAACCCCCAAATTTTAAAGCTCTTCAGAGTTCTTCTGGTAACAAGACAGTGCACATGAGATTCCTGGAGTGAGAAACAAATGAATTTAATTTTTCAAGTTTTCCATTGAAGCTATAGAACTGATATGATTTTATTCAAGACCTTTATTCAAGCCCCTAGCCCTGAATGCTAGGGGTTGTTGAGAAGGAACCTGGGCCTATGGGTGGATTGACAGGACTCTTCTGACTGTTCTGGCCACTCAGGAACATATGGACTACGAGGAGCCATTTCAGCACTTCTGCATGGGGGCTCGGAGCCCCACCAAATCTGCGCCCCATATGTCCACGTAAGTTTCACCAAGAATCTAAATAGGGGAGGAGAGGACATCCGCACATACCAGGAACTTCTGTGGAAAGGAAAGAAGTTATAAGGAAAGTAAGTTAAAAAAAAAAGTTAGATAAGTTAAAATAAATATTTGACTACCCAAAGCAGTTGGGTACTTTCCATCAGATGCAGGAAACCAATTCATGCATTTTAATGAAGAAAAAGAAGCCTTCAATAAACAATACTGCACATATATTTATTAATAATATACTTTATGCTTAAGCTTCAGGCCTGTAAATATTTTGCTTGACTGCTGACCCTGTTGGTTTCCACTTTTCCCACTGTCTATTTTTACCATCTATTTGTTTCAATAAAAAAATAGAGTAAAGATTGTAATTTAGCAAGTGATTTATCTTTGAAAATTTAAGTATCTAAAAGTTAAGTATAAAATTAAACTTACATAGTTGTTCAGGCTTTCCCTATAGCTGACAGAGATAAATAGACACTTCCAAGTAGCAACTCAACCCCTTCATAACATACGTATGAGTCAGGTGGAATTAATTAAACCTGATTTTTCTTTTTCTTTCTCTCTCCACTGCAGAGGGGGTCTGGATAACTAGTGTAGACCACTTGTCCATCTTTTAGACAATGGAAATGAGGTAAAGTGAATCCCAATTCTTCTGCATGGCTTGAGTAATCCTCTACACAGTACAGTCCTGAGCTGGTTGATGTCTCCAGTAGTACTGCAACCTAAATAAAAGCAGTATATTTAGCAATATTTTAACTGGAACAGAGCGAGAAATGTCTGTATTTTGTCTGCTGCTGTGTAAATATTTCACATCAGACCACATATTAATGCTGAGAGAACTAATAAGATAACTCAGATTCCAATATGTTAAATTATGTTTAATATTACCCTCTCCCCTCAAGAAAGAAATGCTGACATCTGTGATCTTAAACTGCTTAATTTTTTGTATATTTAGCCAATACTCACCATTTTTGACAGAATTATCTTTTATGGTGTATTTTGATACTAAATATAGAAATGGAAAGGGATTACCCCATGTAGCTAAATATTCTTGCAGCTAAACCCTGCTTTGTCCTTCTAGGAGGCTCTAGTGCCTGTTCTTAAGTTAAAAATGTGTATTGTGATAAAGCAACTGCATGACAGAGCCGTGGAAAAATGCACTAGATCACAAAAATACTTATCCACTGGGTAAATGAGCTGAAAAACTGGTTTTAGATCCCTGTCTTGGTAAAGAGAAGACAAAAATCTGTTATGAGATCACTGCCTGCATTTACTGCCTTTTTCTTCACAGGGTCATTAAATGTTTCAGATAATAATTGACTGAATTCACTTTAAGACAGTTAAGAATTGGGATCCTCTAACCAATGTCAAATTGGTAAAAAGAAATGAGGAGAAACCCTAGACCACATGCAAATACAGTAGATGCACCGGTGGTGTTCCCTCTAATGTCAGTAGGTGTAAGCTCAGCAGCAGTCAACGGCAGTCTTGTTGGTTTAACATGGCAGTTGCTGGTTGCCTTTAGGGCAAATTTCACTAGAATAACTTCTTCCACAACACATTGCACAAGACCTGTGAAAAAAAGGAACATGTTTTATTACACCATATGATATAGCTAAAAAACCGGGCAAGGCTCAGACTGCATGATGGATGAAACAAAAGCTTCTGTTTTTTCTGTCTAATAAGAAATTTTACTCCTGCATACCTAGCAAATAGGAATTTCTTGGCTCTTTTGCTCATTTCTAGTCTCAGACCTTAAGAATACAAATCCAGCATCATTGGTCTCTGAACTTAATAAAAAAAACATGTTTACCTAAGATGTAACATAATGTTAGGTTAGCACAATGCTTTAATTGTAGCCATTACCAAGGAATAACTAGAGAACACCTGGTTGCCCTTCTAGATACTCCATTAGCATTTCCACAATTACTAATATTCAGAGAAACATTGCAAACTTCACTGAGTCCTTTTAAAGCATCAGCAAGTCATGGGCCAAAGATGGGTTTATTAAAAGATATACAGGAATAATACACTGAGAACAATAATAGGCTGCTATACTTCAAGGAACATTTTAGGATTTTCTCTCAAACACCAGGAGAGCCACAACTGTGGCTAGATTATTTCTGTGAAACTCCTTGGTAAACCCCACTGGATATATTCTGTTATATAGCAACATGATTTGCTTTCTGTGGCTAAAGACAATTGTAATTTTGGCCAGTACTGATCAAGTTAAAGAAAAGCCGCAACTGTGGCAATGAATTTCCAGATTATCTCTATGCATGAGGTTTACTGCATTGCCAGTACTAAAAGATCATAGAATCATAGAATCACAGAATGGTTTGGGTTGGAAGGGACCTTTAAAGATCACATAGTTCCAACCTCCCCTGCCATGGACAGGGACATATTCCACTAGATCAGGTTGCTTAAAACCCCATCCAATCTGCCCTTGAACACTTTCAAACACGGGGCATCCACAACTTCTCTAGGCAACCTGTTCCAATGTCTCACCACCCTCAGAGTAAAAAAAAATCTTCCTTATATCCAAACTAAACCAACCCTCTTTGAGTTTAAAACCATTGTCCCTTGTCCTGTCACTACAGGCCTTGGTAAAAAGTGACTCTCCATCTTTCTTTTAAGTCTCCTTTATATATTGAAAGAATGCAACAGGGCCTCCCCAGAGCCTTCTCTTCTCCAGGCTTAACAAGCCCAACTGTCTCAACCTTTCTTCATAGAAGAGGTGTTCATTTTCATGGCCCTCTCTGGACCAATTCTAATAGACCCGTGTCTTTCTTGTACTGGAGACCCCAGAACTGGATGCAGTATGCCAGGTGGAGTCTCAGGGGAGCAGAGTAGAGCAGGAGAATCACCTCCCTTGACCTGTTGTCTGTGCTTCTTTTGATGCAGCCCAGGATATGAGTGGCTTTCTAGGCTGCAAGCACACATTGCTGGCTCATGTCCAATTTTTCAATCAACCAGTACCCCCAAGTCCTTCTCCGCAGGGCTACTCTCAATCAGTTCACCACCCAGTCTATACTGATATTGGGGATTGCCCCGATGCAGTGAAAGACCTTGCACTTGCCCTTGTGGATCTTCATGAAGTTTGCATGGGCCCACTTGCCTAGCCTGTCAAGGTCCTCCTGGATGGCATCCCTTCCCTCAAGCATAACAACTGCACCACTCAGCTTGGTGTCATCCGCAGACTTGCTGAGGATACACTCAATCACACCATCTATGTCATTAATAAAGACCTATAATCTTTATTAATAACGATCTATAGTCTCTTGGAAAATGCAATTCTGGAGACATCATTATGTGTTAAGTTTCCTGTGGAAAATCATGTCAGCTTCCATATTGTCAGTAGTCATAGTCTCATGATATTTATGACATGTGTGGACCAATTTTAGGCACAGAAAACTTTGGGAGCTGGCTAGGACAGCAGACTGCCAGGGACACAGCTCATTCCTTGTCTTACATCCGAGGTAACATGTCACTGGTCAGTGGGAGAGAGCAGAAGGAAGGGTATGATGGTACAGTGAACTGCAGAGAACATCTGTCAGTTTTGGCTACAACTCTATTGGTGAGGCTGAGAAGGCAGAAGAACAGAAATAGAAGGATCAGACAACAACCACTTCTAATGCCTACTTGTCCAGCACAGACTCAGATTCAAGTCTTTCCCTTCAAAGTTCACTACCATTCAATTTTGCCTAAACTGCTGACAAGTTTTGAGACAACTCCAGCTTTAGGTGGACAGTGCAAGCCTAGGGGAGGTAGGATTTTAAGGGGACTTGTTACCAAGAGCAGGGAGCATGGTTGCCACCTACTGTTCATGGTAACTGAAGCATCCTAAAAAGGTCACTCTGGAGTCCTGCGAGTGGGCCACAGAGTAGGTGATATTCCCCTCTCCGAAAGGATAAGGAAAAAAGTGCCAACACATACTGCCTGGGCTAGCTATCCAGATATTTGGAGAGCATTTATGGAAAGTAGCAGCTATAATCACAATGTCTGTACATCGAAGCAGATAAATAAATCAGGATTTTTAATGCCTATTTTGGCAGCAATGTTGAAGCTAAAAGCCTATTATTAAAGGAGACAGGAGAAATTTGAAAAAGACAGGAAGCAGCCAAAGGAAGTCTGAGGAAACTATAATAAAAGCTACTGGGGTATTTTTTCTCCACACACTTATATGCCAAAACTTTTATTAGGCAGTTTAATTATTGCTCAAGCAGTTTAGCTTAACTCGTCCAGTTGTAGTCCTAGTTTCAATTATTTCTCTAGCCAGAAAGAAGCAACAAAGCATGAGAGCTGAACCCATTTTCTTGGTTCCTCTCAAATGATCATATGCTTCTTTTTGCTGAAACTATTTTTAAAACATGGTTAGTCTTGATATATATCACCCGCTGTGAATAGAGGTGCTTTAATCTGGGAAGGAGAGGGCAAGTACTGTGAAGGCTCTGCCTTACTGGACACAATTACTACCTGCAGCAGATGAGAATAATCCCTGGATCTCCTTCTCCTCATCTCTCCCCAAGAACAGTCTATCAAGAAGTCCAACTTCTCCAGAAAAGCAGTGAAAGGTGAATCTGTCCCACCCTTACAGTCCACCTCTCCCTCCTTCCCCTTTTCAAGGAGAAAACTAGTCTATAAGGAAACTATGCCTTTGTGATTTAACCTAGTTATTAGTTTTAGCAGAGTAGTTTAAACACTTGAATTTAAACTTTAATCGTTAAATACCAGAATTTGAAGTCTTAGGATTGATGGTTGCCCAATATGAGATAACTCAAAGAGTTTGACATTTCAGAAAGTGCCGGATGTTCCATCTTAGGTCAAACTAACTCCTCTAAGGTAGCAGAAGTTGCAAAGTGCTCACACCTAGGCAGTTGTGAATACTTTGGTGTGAGTGGGTTGGTGCATTATAAAAGCAGTCAGGGGTAAGTAAGCTTTAAATCAACTATGCTAAATGAAGGGAGGAATACCAAAAGGGTTTTCAAATCCACTTTTCATACTGCATTCAACATATGCTTTGGGTCTAACCACCCAATGGAATTCTAGGTCCTAGTCTAATGAGATTGTTGTAGCTTTCTGTCAGTATTTCCACTGTGATTCAGCTATTTGATTAACTTTTGCTGCAAAAATTAAAAAGAAAAAAAAAGTTTCCTTACAAAAAAATTAAAAGTAAAGACTGCAGCTCTGAAAGCTGTTACAGATTTTTGTGAGTTGAAATAAAAATTAAGTTAATTTCCTTTTTGCATCTGAATTGAAAGTTCAAGTTTACATTTATAAAGAAAAGAACACAGATGTTTCAGTCATGAGTTGCAAATGACAACCAAGTAATAAACTTATAAAATCAAACTAAGAGAAATATTAAAAAGTGGAAATATTA